>NC_090885.1:66598692-66623692 GCF_036669925.1 Montipora capricornis
AGGCAAAAACAAAAACAAAAAACGTCCCCAAAGAGCATAACGATCTGCTAAGAAACGCAGAAAAAGGCAAACAAAGCTTTTAAAAAGTCAGCTATTTCACTGATACATGGCACAACGTAACAGGCGTTCAAAAACAAAATGATCCCGCGCCCGGGTCAAAAGATCACTCGCCTCTACCACAAAATAGAATTAAATTGGAGCAAAAGAATGAAGCCATAAGGTCATTTTCACATTGCTGCTAAGAAAATCAACACCAAGAAACTAAAAACATTATTATCGAGACGAACTATTTTCTTGGAAGAAAGAATATCACACAGCAGTATATAGATCCAAATGTAAAGCCTCAGGACAAAAACCATTGCTAAATGAATCCTACAGGAACCGCCTAAAAGAGGCGTCGATTCAAATATGTACTCAAGCGAGCAAAATTATGACAAAGGCAACGGAAATCAGAGAACGTACAAGGGAGTCGTGTAGGCGTGTCAACCCCATTTAACACATATTTGTGCCCCTCAGAGGGACACAAACATCGCGTCTCCATACAAAGCCTTATAAATTTGATTTAAACTTTTCTTTGAATATCGCACAGACCTGAGCCTTTCCGAGACTGTTAAAGCAAAGCAAAGGCCATTTCTACACTGTTACTTAGTTATTCAGCCTGTTGACTGCCATGATTTTGAATAAAACCATCTATCTATCTATCTATCTATCTATCTATCTATCTATCTATCTATCTATCTTTATGCCCGGGGTCTTATGCGTATGTTACGAAGTTTAAAATGGATTTCTCCGAAAAAAAAAAAAATTCGGGTAAGGAGCTGGAAAAAACATTCCTGTGCTTTCTGAATACGCCAAAAAACCTGGAAGGCCACGTAAAGGAACGGTATATATAAAAAATATATGTGGTCGGAGTGGATCTGGCAAGCCTTGGAAGCTGAAATATCCCTCTATGGTGGGATTCCTGTGGCACCATAACACTTCAATCAGCGGTTGGAGAGGCTCAGGTTGCTTCAGCTTGAAGATGGTTCCGCCATGTTTGATGCGTTCTGTTACTCACGTTCGACTTTGACGTTGATGTTTTGGTTGTTCGTGGTCATAGGGTGCCTCGTATCACCTTCAAACCCGTGCCAAAAAAATGGGGATTGTAGAAATGGCTACTGCATGGAGAGGATTTGTATTTGTAATGATGGTTGGTGGGGTGACTTGTGCCAGTTTTGTCGCTTGAGGTAAATTAAGCTTAACTTTTCCGATATTACAAGCTTCAAGAAATTGCACGCACTTTACACATTCAGATGAGGAGTTGACACTCGGCGTATTTTTTGATCACCTGTGTGTCTTTCCTTCACGAAGCTTCGCTTGATTTCATGACAGTTTTGTAATGGTGTTTTTATGATTTTAGTTTCGTGCGTGATGTACTTTTGCATGCTTTCGATTCATTTACGGTGGAAAAGTGCATCACGAGTCTGCAGTTGTTTCTTAAGTTGTTAGCTTCAATTTAAGGGTAAACTGTAGAAACTGATCACTGAATTCTTTTCTTTATTCATCTTTATTATTTGTTTTTTGTTGTGCAAAATGAACCAGTATAATAGACCTTTTTCGCTTACAGTACATTTTGTTTTCCCAATAAAGGTCATGTAATACTCAGGAGGTTTGGTCCCTTGTTTTGTTCATTTAAGAAGAGTGCATGTAGACATATTCATGCTTGTATGCACTCTTTATAATGAACAAAACAAAGGACCAAAACCTCCTGAGTATTATCACATGATCTGTATTGGGAAAACAAAATGTACAAGCGAAAAAGGTCTATTATTTACATGTAAATAGCCTTAATTTAATAGTACAGCGTTGTTTTGTAATTTATTGATTGCGTCATGTACATGGCAATGAATTTTTCTCAGTTGTTGTACATTTAATATTCAAGATACTATAACATTTTATGGTGGCTGAAGCTTATGTGTAAGTTCTTTAGTCAAACTCTTTTACAGATATTGTCCCTAAAAGACTTTTGATATCTGAGATATTTCTTTTTAAGTTATGTAGTATTAGTTTAAATTCTTGAATAAATATGTAAATTTAACCCTTTGATGCCTAAAACCGGCTTAAACCTGCCAGACTTGGTATTTTACTCTGTCTAACGCCAGAATATTTTACTTGTCAATGGGAAACCCCCAGGAGTCAATGGCTTAATCACTCAAATTAATGTGAGTAATAAGTGAACAAATCCCCTCTGTCACTTTGACCTTAGATCACTTGAAAATTGTCTAAATTGCCTAAAAGACTTGATATCTGAGATACATGTATTTCTAAGAAGAAGAAGAAGGACAAGAAGAAAGAAAACCCTTGGGGATCAGGGAACTGTACATACCTTTAGATAAGAAGCATGAATGAACCAAAGTGAACCAAGTTTCCTTGATTTTTGGCAAAAGGCAAAATAATTAATTTCATCCCACAGTACACTGTATTGTTTGCCGTTAGCCGTAAACGTGATGCTACAGGTACAATATACATGGAAACCTCCCTACATGGAAACCTCCTCCCTACATGGAAATGCATTGAACCTCCTCCCTACATGGAAATGCATTGAACCTCCTCCCTACATGGAAATGCATTAAACCTGCTCCCTACATGGAAATGCATTGAACCTCCTCCCTACATGGAAATGCATTAAACCTCCTCCCTACATGGAAATGCATTGAACCTCCTCCCTACATGGAAACCTCCCTACATGTATGTACTTTCATTCATATTCAGTGAAGGAAAAGTATAGTGTATGCAATACACTGTTAGAGTGTTGCTACACCATCCAAAACCTTTTACTGTATCTCGTCAAGTAACTATAAGCTTGTCAATTTTCTCAAAGTCTACGAAGATTAGACAGTACTTAGAGAATATATTTATTAATGCTGTTACATGTAGTTGGGGCATTGTGCAGTCTCATCAGGCAACTGATATTTAACCAATTGACTCCAACTCCTGGTGGTTCCTCATTGACGAGTAACATCGTCTCGCTTTAGATCTAAGAGTAAAATACTATGTATGGCCAGTTTAGAGGTGAAAGGGTTAAGTAAGGGCAAGTGAAAAATGGAATTTGCTGGCTCAATGCATTTCATTTTTTTTTTCTGCCCATTAACAACTGCATTCGCTAAATGGAGGTTGAGTACCTGGGATATGTCCAGGGGCTTCCACTGGAGGCCAGCCAGCCAGCTCGTCCCTCGACTACCGTATTTACCCATGTATAAGTCGATCTCATGTATAATTTCTTAATTTCGTTGTTAAATGTTCATGGGACACGATAATCTTGTATTCTTCGATTTCTGGAAATGTGGATACACAAAAAAATCAGGGCCTCAAGCGCTTAATAGTTTTGTTGTTCAGAAGCTGTTGTATAATTATGCAGACATTTTGTCCTTGAGTTTTGAAAAAGTTCTCAGAAAATCGAACGTGTAAACGTCAAACTCACCTGTTTGTTGTTCAAGGATAAAGGGCTTTAGACGATAAGCATGCACAATGCAACATCACAGAAGCAGGAGTCAATCTTTGAAAATAACTTGCGAACGATGCGAAAATGTGCAAGGTTTAATTGGTCCTTGACTTATAATTTCTCAAATGATAAACAAAACTCATAAACTAAACAATATGAAGTTCGCAAAAGCATTTAAATCTGCCAGGTTTGTATAAAGAATAAAAAAACATTCATTACCAACCCGCATTTTCACCGCGCTACACGAGTGACGATGCTTGCACGCAAACACGAGGTATTGTGCCAGGTTACTAAGCCATTGAATGATCGTGTTTTAGAGCTTTCAACTTTGGAAAACGAAAATTTCCAGTGTCTATTTCATATTTGTGCTTGTGAGTATCTTCAACATTTAGAGTTGGACAAATCCTTTTTCATTTCAATTGGAATTGCTTACAGCCTTTTGTCATTCATTTTGAAGTATTTTGGGTCGGCTTTTGTCCACTGCGTTTGTTATGCCCAAGACAACATTATGTTAATTTTGAATAAATTACTTAGCTGGAACTTGGCTCAAAATCTTTGACCCGTGTATAAGTCGAAGGCGATTTTTGGAGCTTCTTTTGAGGTCATAAAAGGTCGACTTATACATGGGTAAATACGGTAAGTAATGCTCCCACGGCAGCAATCCCGGCAAACCCAGTCATGAGCCCCCACGCCAGGCATCTAGGTACTCATCACACTGATAAACAGTGAAAGTAGGGAAGGGAGGGGGGGAGGGGGAAACAAAAGCCCATCTGTACAAGCATGGCACAAAGTGGTTGGCAAAATGTCCGATGAATAATTGTCATGTGCTGAAGCGACTAAATGAGCATGTGCCTCTGCCAAATACCGCTGACTGCTCTTTGATGATCGACTGGCCCAGACCACCACTGCTCTTTGTTGCTAACTTTGTTAAACTACATTTTTAGTTATAAATGCATTAAATGCTCATAAAGTATTACAATGTACCGTATTTACCCGTGTATAAGTCGACCTTTTATGGCCTCAAAAGAAGCTCCAAAAATCACCCTAGACTTACACGGGTCAAAGATTTTGAGCCAAGTTCCAGCTAAGTAATTTATTCAAAATTAACATAATAATGTTGTCTTGGGCATAACAAACGCAGTGGACAAAAGACTTCAAAATGATTGTAAGCAATTCCAGTTGAAATGAAAAAGGATTTGTCCAAATCTAAATTTTGAAGATACTCACAAGCACAAATATGAAAGAGACACTGGAAATTTTCGTTTTCCAAAGGTGGAAAGCTCTAAAGGGCATTTCTTTTTCTTCAAATAAACACGATCATTCAATGGCTTAGTAACCTGGCACAATACCTTGTGTTTGCGTGCAAGCATCGTCACTTGTGTTGCGTGAAAATGCTGGTTGGTAATGATTGTTTTTTATTCTTTATATAAACCTGGCTGATTTAAGTGCTTTTGCAAACTTCGTATTGTTTGGTTTATGAGTTTTGTTTTGATTGTCATGTGAGAAATTATAAGTCAAGGACCAATTATATTTGTAAACCTTGCACATTTTCGCACCGTTCGCAAGTTATTTTCAAAGATTGAGGTTTATATGTTCGATTTTCTGAGAACTTTTTCGAAACTCAAGGACAAAATGCCCGCATATACAACAACTGCTGAACCACAAAACTATTAAGATGAAATCCGATAGAAAATCGGGCAATTTCAGTTTATAGTGGACAAAAATCTGGTACCAGAATAATGTTAAGTATTTTACAGTCCTTTTTACATTCTCTTTAAGCTAAAGATATAAACAATTGCCTGAAATAACACCGAAAACAATTTCCCATGGGAACGAGAGAAATTGAATTTCAAAGTTCAGAGAAACTGTGCAAACACAGGTAAAATTTCATCATCAGTTTCATTTCACCAGTACTTTCAAGTGTTTCTTACGAAGTTCAACAGTTGTTTTTGACGTTTGGTGTTGCTAGAAATGATTATTTTTGAGAAGATATTTAAAACAGTCTTACAGAAGTTTGCAATACAATGTATATAATCTTGGTACTAGGGTTTTGTCCATTTGTTACTCGAACTTCTGCTGGATTCCATCTTAAGCGCTTGAGGCCCTGATTTTTTTGTGTATCTACATTTCCAGAAATCAAAGAACAGAAGATTAGTGTCCCAGTAACATTGAACAAAGAAATTAAGAAATTGCTTTTTTTTTGCCATAAAAAATGGGGGGTCGACTTATACACGGGTAGTTTTTCATTTTAAGTCCCCATGACAATTTTCCCCCTCTTAAAATTTTTGTTTAAAATATCTATAGTGTCTAGAGTGTAGTACTTCAAAAATTTTCCCTCATAGTTTATCCGTGCATGCTAGCCCGCCTTTGAATTTTGGCCGAGCCGGTTGGGTCTTGGTAACTAATGATGTCAAAGAAGTCAAGAATGTAATTCCATTCTGCATTGTCAGAATATTTACAGAATCCGAAGGGTAACAATATATTGTCTGACATATTTTCAATAAAGACTAAAAAAAGCTCTAGATTTTCAGCAAGACTTCTATTCGTACACTTTTGCACATGTCTTTCTGAAGAGATGCAAAGAAGTGACTTCTTTGATGTCATTAGTTACCAGGACCCAACTGGCTCGGCCAAAGTTTTTTGCGCGTAAATCAAACGTCCTGCTAAAATGCATGGATACACTGTGGGAAAAATTTTGAAGTTCTACACTCCAAACACTAGAGATATGTTGTAGTTTGGAATTTTTTTCAGGTCAAATTTTTTTAAACCCAGGTTAAAATTTTCCACCTAGTTCATAATATTTAAACTAGGTAATTTTTTTTTACCTAGGTTATTTATCAACTGTCTAAAAAGGGCTTTTATTTATGGGGTGTAGTTTAAAAAATAGGGGCCTGGTTTTTTGGGGGGGTCTAAAAAGAATAGTACACACAAAAAAAAAAAGCAAGAAATTTCCCCTCAAGTGCATGGAGCTCCACGCACACCTACTACCCAAGGACTAGTCGAGAGAAATAATAGAACAATAAAGGAAAACATTCGAAACATTCTTACAGAGAAGAAAGAAAGTTACAACAACTGGTGTACAGTGTTAGGAGAAGCAGCCTACAAGAAAAACATTACAGTGCACCGTGCTGTTGCCCAAACACCATATGAACTAGTGTTAGGTATCAAGCCATGGAGAGAAGAAATGCGGGCAAGTGTACAAGAAACAGATACTGACAAAGGGGAACAAGAAGAAGAGACAAACAATGAGCAACAAAGGCTTGACAGTGAGGATGAAACAGTAGAAATGAATGTCCAGCAAACTCCAACATTGACAGATGAAAACAGCACAGATGACATTCAAACTAACGAACAGCAACAAGCAAAAGAAACTAAAAGTTCTCGCTCCAAAAAACGCAAAAAAATCAAAGAAAGGCAAGAACAGTACAACAAAAAAATGAAGCAATCCAGACCTAAAGTAGCCAAATTTCATGTCAATGATTATGTAAAAATAAAAATTGATAAGGTCGATAAGACACCCTTGCACCCCAATACATTGCTAGGAAAAATAATATCAATAGAGCCTGCGAATGGTTATGCCCAAGTGGTTACTGAATTTGGAGTTATAGACACCCAAATTTCTCCGAGCCGACTTCACAAGAGTCAAAACACAGGAATAGCATTGGATTACTCCAAACATATTACATTTTCGCGTGCTTGCAAAATGGCAATTAATCAGTAATTTCCCGATGTATTTAGAACAGATACACATAAATATTTATCAATAATATTTGCATGCACTTTTGCAATTATGTATGAAAACAAGAATAAACACAAATACAAATGAATAGTAGAATATATGTTTTATTAATCTACAGCAAACTCTGAGAATTAAAATGGCTGATTCCCCTTTGACAACTGTCACCGTTCATACATGACTATTCCATAGAACATCACTGGTATGTTGTGTCCCAAACCTAACCCTGAAAGCTAACCATTTGAAATTAGTGCTTAACCCTAATCACTAAACCCAGAGAAATTATATACCCTAGGTTAAAAAAATTTTAACCCCAAAATTTAGGTTAAAAAAATTATAACCTAGGTTAAAAAAAATTTAACCTATAATTTAGGTTCAAAAAATTATAACCTAGGTTAAAAAAATTTAACCTATAATTTAGGTTAAAAAAATTATAACCTAGGTTAAAAAAATTTGACTTGAAAGTAAAATTTAACTGCAACAGATACAATGTACTTAAGGGGCCACAGACAGATTTTTCGCGCATTGCTAAGGAAGTGAAATGTTACTTCCGGTACAGATGTCATCATATCATGAGCTGACAAGAAAACCCACTCACACACAAAAGTCACCGCACAAACTGTTGTTTCCATCAAAGGTTTTTCCTCTCCCTTCCTGGCGCTCGTTCAACTGCGCATGCGTAAATGAACTGACTTCTGGTTTGAGAAAAAAGCTAAATTTCCGGCGATTTTAAAATGAATTAAATTTTTTTTTACACGGCACGTTTCACCCCCAAATACAGAATATAGTCAAAATAAAAAGAAAAGCATGCTTGGCTGGATGCAAAAGCGAATACAAATTATCAAACCATCCATTAAATACCCAAATTGCAAAACACGAACGGACCATGGGCGTGGTATGATGACGTCATATTTAGGGTCATTGGCTTACAAAAGTTGGAAACTGACCAAAATAATGCCAAATTCTCTCAAATTACTTAACCATTACGTCCTTAGCAATGCACCCCAAAAAATACGTCAGTGGGCCCTTAAAGCAAAAGTTTAAAAAGTGGGGGGGGGGGGGGGGGGGGGCATTTTAGGGACTTTATGTATTGTTACTGTATCTGACCATTTTAAAATATATTCCCTATTGTATTTTGTTATCACAATAGATTGACAAAGGAAAGTGATGTGATAACTGATGGACATGGGCAATATGCTGTGAGCTCTAAATGCTCTTGGCTCATAGAATCTCCCTGGTAGGTGACAGACCAAAGATTCTTTGTTTAATAATTATACTTATAATAATTTTATTTTGTTGTTTCATCACTGTGCTGTGAAAAAAAAAGACAATGTGTTCTCAGCCTGTACAGTACATGTAGTAACAGCTGTATAGAGTATCTTTTTACGGTCGAAAGCTTTAAGGCATTAACCCATTGTACCGAAAGGAGTGCCCCATTAACAAGTGAAAGTGTGTTCGTTTTAGTGGAACAAAATAATAGTAAGAGTTACAAGAAGGAATGAAAGAGTTAAATTGAGAGACCTTTGGAGATGTACATGTACACTGTACATTTATCCTGTTGTTTTCAAAGTGAAATCAATAGAATAGAGCAGGGCGTTTTCACTATTTTGAGGGGAGGGTAGGGGGGCAGATTAGTAATAACTTTGCTTTTGTATGATTACTTCTCTTTGACAAGACAAATAAGGTATAGAGTCTTTTCATGTTCTCAGAAGTGAGGGATTGACAAGGTCCAATTTTTTAGTATGGACAGGCCCAAGGCAATCTGTTCCTTTGAAGTTGCGTGTTAACGTACCCAATTTTAAGGTGATTCTTGATTTGGAATGTCTTAAATGTCATGACTATTACTGTTTTCTTATAAAGCAAAAATTGGAAAAGCCAAGTAAATGGGTTAAGCTAAAGGAAGAATTTAGCTTCGGTGACAAGCAAGTATCAGAGGCATTTCTTTTGCCAGTGAGGGTTGCTAATGAACCGTATCTACGCTCCTTCCAGTACAAAGTGTTAAATTTTGTTCTGTTTACTAATTACCGCTTGTGTAAAATAGGATTTGTCTCTAACCCCAACTGCACTTTCTGTCATCAGCTAACAGAAACCATATCCCATATTTTGTTTGAATGCTCTTTTTCAAATTCTTTTTGGAATGAGGTTAATAAAAATTTTTTGAGTAAAATCAAGAGTTGCAGAGGCCTCTCGCTTACATGTACATATTGCAATGTTCTTGTTGGATCTTTAGAGGAGGAGATGGATCTGTTTAATTATATCGTAATTTTGGGAAAATCTTTCTTGTGGAAAATTGATGTTTCTTGTGAAACATTACCTTCTTTGTGCCATTTCATAAGAATTTTGATGATTAAATATGAAACTGAAAAACATGTAAAATTATATTTCAAAATGAATAAAACGAATTTGTTTAACTAATAATTAGGCAACACTATCATCAAGGAAATGGTTAAGTTAAACAAGTATGTAGACAAGAATTGTCTATATTTTTTTTTTTTTTTTTCTCTTTTCTTTAACCCTTTCAGCCCGGATAGTGCCAAATGACACTTATAGATTTTACTCTGTCTAACGCCAGACGATTTTACTCGTCAATGGGGAACCCCTCGGGGGTTAAAGGGTTAATTAATTTAATATGGTGTCATTATTAACTTTTATAAACCAAACTTTATTTATTGTTCTGTAATTTAATTGTTGAAAAAAAGAATTGTAATTATGTAATTGTGGAAATAGTAATAAAAAAAATGTAAAAAAAAAAAAAAATACAACATTGCTTTCTTACAGTACATTGTATTTCATAACATGTTTTCTTTTGTTCTTTTAGGCCGAATAGCACAATTCATTTAGATTTAAAAATGTTTGCAACTGAATGCAACTGGGATCATTTATATATCTATGATGGGAATTCTGTAAGAAGTCCCTTGATAGCAGTATTGAGGTGAGAATGTGCTGCCTATTGATAACAAAAACAATGTAAAACAGGACAAGTCATTATTATTTATACATTGGAGATTCTTAGTTCTGATTGCCTAAGAGACGTAACCCATCATGTAACAATGTTTAAAAGTTGTATTGAATTACACGTCTATCGTCTTCCAATAATTACATGTGTGTATGTACACAGTAAGTACTAGAGGAGTTCACAAGAGACAATAAATGCAGCCGCCCTTATCAGGCAAAATTGATAAAAGCATACATGTACGTGTACACTTTAGATGGGTGTTTAACCCTTGAATACATATTAATTTTAGTAAATGTACTGCTTGGTTTTGTGCAGACGAAAAAAATTACGTATAATTTGGGCAAATAATAAACAATTATTGGATTAGGTTGAGCATGATATCATAAAATATCAAAACCGAGGTCTGTGTTATCTGCTGAAGCCGAAGGCTGAGGCAGATAAAACAGACACAAGGTTTTGATGATTCATGATATCATGCAAAAACCGAATTCAATAATTGTTTTATTATACATTTTTCGCATAATTCATCCTCAGAAACAGAAGCGAAGCGTTCAGCCATTTTGTTTCTGAGGAGAACACCCCAAGGGGCTTAAAAAACCAGGCAAACGTTGAACTTGACATGATAAATGTAATATCTGCAGCAGATATTGCATTTATCATGTCAAGTTCACAAGCTATTGTGAATTGATTGAATGCTCTCGACTAATCAGATTTTTCATAGTGAGTCTGATGTATAATTGCCAACGAGTCAGGCCTTCTGAAGACAGAAGGCCTGGCGAGGCGGCAGCTTATAGAGCCGCGAGAAGATTTTTAGGCGGACGAAATCTCAGAAGCGCTTCAAATTTGAGTGTAATGTAGACCAAAAGCTGTAATGTAGACCAAAGCGATGAAATGTTGACCGTAGCGATAACCAATGAGAGTGCCGCACGAGTACGCCGCGTGATGTTTGCAGCCGCCAGATCACGCAAGCTTGGCTCGTTGGCACTTTAGCGACAGCTATAACTAGTAATATTAATTATTAAATACTACGAAAACCACCGATTTGTAGAATGGGCGGGAATTTACGTGCCTCTGCCCTGCTCACTTTCGCTTGTTAGTTTAAATTCTTAAGATGTATTGGCAGAACTGAGCGCATAATGGAAGGCTCTAATCGTAGAAAAGCTCTCGGAGGAGAATGAAGAACATACAAGACATTATTGGAAAAGAGCGAGGCTTCACCACAGGAAAATAGAGATAAATTTTGAAAACGTGTTTTTCCATTGTTGCTGTCGTTATAGTACACCTTAAGCCTGTGGGAAAGGAATTGTCGCTTTTGTTGTTAGGGGTGCATCTACGTGTATGACTTGAATGTACATGTACAATGTATTCAGGGCCCGCGGGGTATGTTTGAAATTGAGGAGGGGGGGAGGGGTATGTGTTGGTATGGATTAGTCCCCCGATCACGGAAGTGTGAGAGGAGGGGAGAGAAGTGATTTTTTCCAAGCCTGCTCACTACATGTATCTTCACAGAAAATTATTAACATTTGAGTGTACCACATTACGTCCATGTATGTTTATGTGATTGTCTCTCATTTTTCTGTTTACAGTGGGATTGTAAAGGATCCAAAGAGAGATGTTGATCAAAGTCTTGTGCTGGGGGCTCATTCTGGTTCAGCATTCTTGTACTTTTATAGTGACAAGTTCTATAAAGATAAGGGATTCAGAATCAAGTACAGGTAGGTGCATGGGGTAAAGAATCTGAAACTTTTTTGATTTAAAATAATTTTAAAAAGTTCAATCACGAGTGAAGTTGCATTAATTTTGACACTTTTGAACAATTTGGAAGTAACATGTAAATATAGTGCTTCTGACAGGGTGGGCCAGGGCTGTCAATAAGTGCCAGTAGCCTGCCAAAACCCTAAACCCTAACCCCAAAATACCTGGATCTTTATGCATTTAAGACGTGCGAGTGAAAAAATAACAAAGTACACTTTTACTTTTACTATTCTGACATTGAATGTTGATTGGTGACAGACACGATTAAGAAGTGTGACTACTATCGCCCTTGATCTTGAAGATGAACAGTATAATTAAATTAAATTAAATTCCTTTTTTTCACTTTGTTTATAAACACAATGTTTACTGTCATAAGGTCCACACCAGGTTTTTGGTACATGTAAGTCATCTGTGGCATAGGCATGTTATATCTTTTGTATAATTATAACTAAGGCATCTACCACTTGACTTTGGAGGGGAGGGAGGGGTTGACACTTGGTTAATGAATGAATGAATTCAGGGCTCTTCGGGTTACTAACTTTTAATGTTAGGAGTCGGAAGGGCTTCCAGAAAATTTTCTTAGGCAGCAGCCTTGGAATGTCAATTGAAAAAGCCAGTCCTTCATTTTTGTGCCTGATTTTTACCTTGGTAAATGCAGTTTAATTAAACATGTCTTATTGATGTGAATGGGGTATACATGTAAGTTACCTGAATAAAAGTGAAAAAAGGTTGCCACTTGAGACTGTTAACTACACAATACCAATCACTTTTAATTTATTGTTGTTATTATAATTATAATTATAATAATAATATAATATTAATAATAATGATAATAATTATAATAATAATAATAATAATTATTATTATCATCATTATTATTATGATACATGTACAGTCTGCACGCCATAACATGTATCCAAAATGTCAAAAAAAATTTAAAATTTAAAACCAATCATCTGTTAAGGCACCAATTGAACAGAGGCATATACGTAACTACATGTATTAAAATACACTGTACAGTTTGTACTTGAATCTTTTAATAACAATTTATTAAAAGTTAATTATTCATTTTGGGATTTTCTATCCGTAAATGTTGGGATATAAGAATGCTAAGTTATCAAGTTACATGTATCATGGTACTTTTGTTTTTCACAGGATATCCCCTGATTGCTCAGTCAAATGCAGTTTTCATGGTTATTGTGATACTGATGGGAAGTGCATTTGTGATGCTGGGTGGACGGGTACAAACTGTAACGTTCAAACCTGTATTGCAAAATGTGTCAATGGTTTTTGCAGTAATGCCACAAGATTGTGTGTCTGTGATTCTGGATTTTCTGGTAAGGCCATTCTTCAATATATTTTTTTTAGAGATAATTATTGCATGTATCATTGTGTGCTGACTTAAATAGGCTCCACTTTGTGTCATTGATGGTCTTCTTTAATTGGTTGGCCAGGAGCTTCTAAATCAGTTACTATTATACATGTAGGAGTGATTAAATGCTCTGACTCATAACTGGGCAAACCATGCTTTGTGAGTGGACTACTCTTCTCAATTCAGCCTGCTCTTTAAGGATAACGATCTTGTGACCTGATCCTAAAGTTCAACTCAAATAATGAGGATAATGTATAAACCAGTCTTACATACAACTGTAATTGATGTGATTTGTGTCTGTACAGGTACATCGTGTAATGTTACTGGTGACAGGGCTCTGTGGACCCAGTATTCCTCAAAAGGCTTAGGTAAAAAAACAAAGACTTACAGTCTTTACATTACAGCTCTTACTTTGCATGCAATATTTTCACTTATTACCAATCTTTAACATTTTACCTCGGTAAGCTATTCAAAAGATCAAATTGACTGTCCTATTTGGGATTCTTGAAATTTAATTTTCAGATCTCATCCAGGGTCGAGCGTCTCATGCTAGTGCAGTGGTTGGTGACTACATGTGGGTGTTTGGAGGCTTTTCATTCAACGTAGAATCTTCTGACAACCTTGTGAGGTATATTCATGGTAAAGTGCAGTATTATTATTATTATGTGGAGTGAAACGAAAGTATAATTCATTTGATCCTGTTGGATCTATCCACATGAAAATTTCAAGTGCCTATAAGATACAGGCACATACACTGTACAAGTGTGAGGATCATAAAAAAGTATTTGCACCATCTTAAAGGGGCTAGGTCACGCAATTTTAGGCAATTTCAGCACTGATCGAATGGTCATAGAATTAACTAAAATATCAAAATAACTGTTCAAAACTATAGAAGAACTCTAACGAAACACAGGGAAGCCAAGAAGGGACATGGATGGACAAAACTGGAGAGGATTGAAGTGGATTGAATTTGGGTAAATTTAAAAAACGTCAGCCCACCTTTTTTCAGATTTATATCAGTCTATATCAAAATGTCATTAATTATTATTTTACACAGCTGGAAAATCATTCTCAGTTGTTACATGTATGTGGCCGTGATTTTGCAAATGAAAGACTCTTGCTCTGCCAATTTGACATTTAGAGCTCATAATTATCAAAATTAAACAAAATTACCTAAAATAGCGTGACCTAGCCCCTTTGAGATTGGAGAGACCTTTTTTTTCCTTTGTTTCAGTGTTTTGTGGTCTTGTGTCCTATCATCTTTCTGAAGGGAAAGAATCAATGTGTGAGAGTAATTTTTTGCCAGTCCTCTACTTATGATTCTTATAGGTATCACATCCCTAGTGACAGCTGGGAAGTTGTGTCGCATTCTGTCAACTCCTCTGCACGACCTTCAAGCCGCTATGGACACTCTATGATTGCTTATAATGTATGTGTCTTTCATTAGGTAGTCAATAATAACAACTTTAAGTGTCAATGGATTTAGCACAAGAGCACTAATTGGGGACACTAACAAAATTAACTCAAATCAAATAATTGGTTTCAAGCTCTATAGCCTTTGTATCTGCCATGTTTTTGCCAGAGCAATTTGCAAAAAAATTAATGGTAAAAATCATGAAAGAACATCATCAGAAATTAGTTTTTTACATTGTTTGGTCGTCTCAAAAATGCCTAGAATGAACTTAAAGAGAGTCTCAAGTTCAAATACAACTCTTGTTAATCAATGACTTCAAACCTGGGGGTCAAATTGTGGAGAAAAGCCTAAAGTGGTGTTCTTACACTGCATTTAAAAGCACTTTCTGCAGCTTGTATGGAGAAAATTGAGCATTTAATTTAGTCGAGATCCGTTCTTTTTTAATTACATGTACCATGTTCTGCAAAATTAATGTTAAGTTTTAATGGTGTACTAATATATATGATAATGATAAAATAGCATAATTGATCATGATAACAATATGTAATTCCAATAAATAATAAATAATAGGGAGCTAGCTTATGCAAGAACGGTGACGAGGGCTATGAGAACAACACAAAACAATGGATTTAATGCAAATGGATTTAATGCAAAAACACTGGCTCTGCATGCCCTGCACATGCTTTTTTGCATTTTGGTACATTTCTTTCCCGTTCTCGCACTGACAACGACGTGAGTTGACAAAATTTAAGGTTGTGTAGAGGATGTGAGAAACTGACGAAACACTTTAATTTTATTTCCCAAATAACCACACCGCTCATGCCAATTTTATTCCAGCAATGTTGATACACAATTTCATTCCGAACGACTTGGGGTTATAACGAAATTATTACAATAACAGGAAATGATATTTTTAGACAAAGTTCTTGTTGGCGGCGTCACCATCCTTGCATAAGCTCCCTAATAATTCAATTGACCACTTCCCAGGAGCTTTTCAGGGTCAAAGAAAGTCATGTCAACAATGTATAACAAAACAGAACAACTCTCTAAGAATCTCAACTGGCTGTAAGAAAACAGGCCCAGGTTGCTCGAAGCATGGATAGTGCTACCCAGTATGAAATACCATGGAAACCTATCGGTTTTGATACCTCTTTAATAACCCAGGGTTAGCGCTAACCAGGCTTCAAAGCAACCGGCCCCAGATGGTTATTTCCAAGTGCAGCTAAGTGCATTTTTACGAGGGACAATTTCAGCTAGTGGTCAGAATGGGTCTTAAGGCCAGTACAGCTGTATCTCATAATCCAAAGGCAAGCACCCCCGGCCACTTGGCCACACTGCCTCATGTATGTGATAAAACAAGGATGGAAATATTTACCTACTTTATTCTGACTTAGAGTAACATTATCTGTTCATATTGTCATCTTGCTTTTGCAGGCATCTTTGTACGTTTTTGGTGGTAGAGTTAATGAAAGGGCTACACATGAGCTGTGGTCATTTGACACTCAGGGACTTAATTGGTCCTTGCTTCCAGGAAAGGGCACCCAAGGGGATTCACCTGTGCCTGTAGCTGGCCACACGGCAACACTTGTGGGTTCAAAAATGATTGTCCTCTTTGGATATGGACCTCAGGGAAATTATACTAACAAAGTCCAGGAATATGACCTAGGT
Organism: Montipora capricornis; assembly: GCF_036669925.1. Classification (NCBI taxonomy): domain Eukaryota; kingdom Metazoa; phylum Cnidaria; class Anthozoa; order Scleractinia; family Acroporidae; genus Montipora; species Montipora capricornis. Next base: position 66,615,075 of record NC_090885.1, read on the forward strand.
AAAAGATAAGTTTTAATTTGTTACCCTTCTTTTTTTGCTCAAAGTGTGATGCTTGAACTGAACAAAAGGATTAAATTCATGTACATGCACAGCATAAAACACCGGTAGCATCTGTTCCAGCAGAAAAGCAGAACTGAAGACATTATTACGTCATTTTCAGTTTTTTGTATTATATTTTGATCCTGTGTTTGTTGACTTACTTTTCGTTTCAGACAGCGATAAAATTAAAAACGAAATTGCAGCGTTGACACTGATTAAAACGTTGTTAAAAAGTAAAATGTTTCGACCACTTCGGTGACCTTCATCAGTTGCTTATGCAAATACACTGTATGACTAACAATGGTAAAATACATGTAGGCAAGTAGACCTGTGACAAGTATGCATAACGCGTGTGCGAAAAAATGTTCTAAAAATTCTTGAGATTGAGGTACACGCGTGGAAACTCAATGTGCTCGTTGATTGAGTTCTCTTCCTTATTAGAATACCACGCTTCCAAAAATGATGAAGGTCGCTGAAGTGGTACTCCTTCCTTTCCATCCGCCACACTCCTTACCCCCTTCAGAATATTATTTGATTTTGTTGTTATTATACATTCACAGTTTCCAAAATAGATTATTGTAGAGTAGAGGGGGCTCCTCTTTGAAAGTTGCTAGTACAAAACGTTTTTGACAGTGCCTCATACAGTACATTTCCTAGATTGAAGAATTTCAAACATTGTTGTCGGTTAAAAAAGGACTGTCTCAATTGGTTCATTTTTCTTTCCTAGAATATTAGATCTCAGCAATATACATGTTACACTAATCATTATTTTACTTGTTCCCCTAAAATGGCTTTATCCATCTCCTTTGACTGCTTCACTATCACTTGTGGCACTTACTCTACAATGTGCAGTACTTGTACTGTACATGCAGCTTATGACAGATTATTCATCAATAAGAACTCCAACAGAGTGAAAGAGTTAACATTTTACTTTACATGTAAATGTTCTGCTCATGAAATGAGAAGAAAGCAAACGATAAGACCTGTATTTTTTTTTGTATCTGACCAAGGCAGAATCAATTCTGCTCTACCATTACAATGATATTACATTCTTCTTTCGTTAAAGGGGCTAGGTCACGCAATTTTAGGCAATTTCAGCACTAATCGAATGGTCGTAGAATTAACTAAAATATCAAAATAACTGTTCAAAACTATAGAAGAACTCTAACAAAACACCGGGAAGCCAAGAAGGGACATGGATGGACAAAACTGGAGAGGATTGTAATGGATTGATTTCGGTAAATTTAATTCGGTAAACGTCGGCCCACCTTTTTTCAAATATATATCAGTTTATATCAAAATGTCATTTACATAGCTGGAAAATCATTCTCAGTAGTTATGTGGCCTTGATTTTGCAAAGGAAAGACTCTTGCTCTGCCAATTTGACGTTTAGAGCTCATAATTAACAAAATTGAACAAAATTACCTAAAATAGCGTGACCTAGCCCCTTTAATAACAGAGAATTTCTGTGTTGTAAGCACTTTCCGGTCTTAACTCATTAATAGGCCTTTATCCTGAGGGGCATTACGAAACAGCGAAACGAAGCACCAAAACACCATGTATGACCCCACCATACCTGTACATTGAATACTAACCGACAAAGGTTGGAACGACGGCCTAATTGGGCCTAGAAAACGTTTTTGCGCCTAATTCATTGAAATTCAGATTAGGATTCAGATTAAGACTGAAATTAGGAACGATAACGTTTTAATAGGCCTAATTAGGCCTAAAACGATATTTAATCTCAAATCCAACCTTTGTCGTTTAGTATTCAATGTATGCAGGGGGGGGGGGGGGGGGGGTTTGGTGCTTCATCTCGCTGTTTGGGTGTTGCGCTGTTTTGTTGTTTAGTAATGTCCTATCCTGAGATTAACTTTGTCATGAGACAAACAAGTGCTTGATTTGTTCTGAGGAAAAAGTTAAATTCGTGACCTACATGTAACCCCCATTGAGTCCTCTTGCGCGTTACATGTAGGACGTGGGCTCCAGTTGATGAGTGAAATCGTCTCATTTCCAGGAGTCAGTGATGGGTTAAATGTTTGTTAATGGTGAAAATATTTTTTGTTGAAAAATACTGTTGGTTAGATTAACTTTAACTCTGGCTTGGTTATTGTTGCTTTATGAAGGAAAAGTTACTGTTACAGTAGCTTTTGTACTGTAACCAAGATCGTGGTTGTAGTTGTTAACACTTAGTTTTGTCTGAATCAGTGACTGATTTGTTTCTTGTTGTTGTTTATATTTTATAGAGACTGGTTTATGGGGTGTACATGATGTCCAGCTTAAAGATAATTTCATCAAACCAACATTTGGACACAGCAGTGCCTATGATCCTGTGACACATTTAATCTATGTCCATGGTGGATTCCTAGATGGAACTGTTGTCACCACAGTGACATCACTAACATGTTATGACCCCGTTGCCAAAACCTGGTAGGTCATTATGTGAAAGCTTTTCATTTTCTTTTTAAGTCCTTGTGAGAGCATGAATTTGAGACCCATAGTTCAAAACTCAGCAAAGAACAATGAAGTTAACACTTCTGATGTTAGTGACCAAGCCTTAAATGCTCGAGGATGAAGATGACAAATTGCTATGATGAAACCCTCACTGCTTTTGTCATTTTGAACGTGCATGTCCAATGAAGAGCTTAGTTTCTGAAGAAACCCGGCAAGGCTGTGCTCTAAGAAATGTTTTAGGTAGCCCAAAGCTCTGAAATTTTGAAATGTAGAGTTCCCAGCAACACGTTTTTGTACAAATGCAAGATTTCCTTGTCACCCAAAAGGCAAAAGTTAGTCGCCAGGGACCACAGGGTGCTGCTAGGGGACAGCCCTGGTGCCACATTTACATCAATGGGAGAAAAAAGTTTTTCAGGCCCAAAAAGCCATTTCCAAAGTGCCCCCTGCTTGTTTGATAGCCTGGTCGTTTGACTGTCAACACTGTCATGGCAACTCTGTGTCTGATACCCATGAACTTCCTTTTGTACCACCAGTCTGATAAGAGCTACAATTGTAGGAATATTTTTTTCATTGTGTTCAAGATAAGGAAGTGGTGCATGTGGTTTTCAGAAATTAATGGTCCATGTGTTAACTGACCCTTTGCCAATATTAATTTTTCGTATTGTTCTTTAGGCAATCCCTCAGAAACAGTAGTGTCCCCCGTTTCCTTCACACTGCAGTGTTTCTGGATGGAATAATGCTGGTGTTTGGCGGAAACTCCCACAATGGCACATTGGTGAGCCCCACAAACCTATCATGCTTCTCCATGGACTTTGTGGCTTATGACCCTGGTAAGTAAAAATTGTGTGAGTTAAAAGAGGCTCAAACCAGTCTCAACAGCTTCAACAAACTGAACCATTTGGGAGGGTTGAATCTACCCAACTGTTTCATGTAACGGCAAAATGTTAATTGTACATTCTACCTTATGGAATACCAATAGTAATTGCTTAACAAAACATGCTTATTGATGTGACGTGGTAGGTTACCATGGCAACAAACGAGCCATTCAAAAAGGCCTATTTGTCTTTAAATGCTTTTGTCTGAAAAACAGATTTGGTGGCCCCCAATGTTTATTTCTGGAAAGTGACTAATGGTAGCAGACCAAACTCTCGGCAAATTTAAATAAAAAAGGTAATTCTCTGCAGTGAATTCTTAGGCACCTTTCAGTTAAATAAAGATTGGGGGTCTCCCAGTTAGTTTTTAAGATTGCAAGTGTTTAAAGGCAAAATATAGGGTGTTTTTAGAAGGCTCTTTTGTTGCCATGGTGACCTGTCACGTCACACCAACTAGCGCATCTTCTTAAGAAATCATTACTGTTTCATTTGGTAATGTAAAGTTGCTGTTTTCTTAATTAAACATCAATTGTCGTATAGTTCATCCTTCTGATAGGACATTACAGTACCTCCAAATTGTTGAAACTGCTGAGAGTCACATTTATGTAGCAAAGCAAACGTGACATGACCATGGTGATTAATAATGATTAAAGTGCTGCATGCAAGGATGTCATAATGATCTTCTCATGGAGTGGGTGGGGAGAGGGGAGGAGGGGTTGAGAGCAAGTGCAATCCTGAATGCAATTTCAGTTTAATCACTGTGTCCTTTGGTTTTAAGCTTGTTACGGTCTACTTCATTGACGATGAGGTTATTTGTATTAACTGCCATTTATTTTTTAGCTTGTGACGAGTGGAAAAGGTTATCATTACCGAAAAGTATTAAGTCTGTTGGAAGATATGGCCACACAGCAGTTGTCTTCAACAGGTAATTTGTCGTTAAATGCACACAACATTCTGTGAGCATCAAGTTCTTTGTACAGTGGTGTGAGTGTATGTTGTGGATAAATGTATCTTCTGTTGAAGGCAATTGACCAATTGATTATTTGGCGATAAAACACCATCACAGACTTACACAAACTATGTGGGCAAACAGAATTTTCTCGGTTAATACATGTAGATAAACTGTAGGTTCTACTGCATGTCAAACTAAAAACCCTTAATTCAGAGAGGACAGCATTAATCCTGGATTGAGTGAAATTTATAGAATCGAACATTGCTTGGTACAAGTCAGCCGTAAAGGCCAATAAATAATTGTTGTTATTACTTTTTAACCCTAGTAGAACAGCAAATACGTCTTCTGCGACTTTGGTCCTTTTAATTGCAATAATAATTATTATTGTGTTCCTTCCATCAGAACTATGTTTGTGTATGGAGGATTTCAAGGTGTTTTCCTCAATGATGTCTTGTCATTCACACCTGGTAAGTATGAGTAAAGTGTTTCAACTGGGTGAATAGTAGCATGATGAAGGTAGAGTAGTACATTGAGGTTACACAATAAAAGAAAAAAAGGGCCTTCGCGATCATTTTCATGCATAATTTCCATCTTTGCCTTAATTTTGACGACTAGGAACAGTTCCTATCAAATTGATGTTTCATTATCAAGTAGTAATTTACTACTTGATAATGAAACATCAATTTGATAGTTTCATTAGCAAGAGCAGGCTCAACGGGTTTGATCCTTGGGCTCTGCGTTATGTGGGTGGAGTTTGTTGGTTCTTTACTGTGCTCCAAGAGGTTTTTCTCTGGGTTCTCTAATTTTCCTCACTCAAAAGAAAAACATATTATTTTTGATCTGCTTTGATTTGATTTTGTTGAACTGAGAGTTTACTCAGTTAGAGCAGTTGGTGAAAGTAATTACGCGATTGCAATTGCTGTGCTTGATGATTGGTTTAAATATCTCGCGCCAGTTTATCCACCAATGAGGAAATGTCAAAGTAATTACGTATTTGTTATTCGAAACTCAATTGAAAACCGCTCTGTAGCACCTGTTTACAGTAATTGATAAAAGCTTAATTTAAACTTCAATAAGGTTGTCGTCATTGTCATCATCATTCATTATTGTTGATTGAAGTTTTTTATGAAGTTAAATGGAATTTATTTAACAACTAGGAGCGACTGCGGCCAATTGTTGTCAGTGGTTTTGTTCTATTTGTGCATGCGTCGGAATCCTCATTCTTTGGGTTGTAGAACCTATTTATTGGTGTGGCGGGAAGAAAGGAGCATTTTGTGTGGAGCATTTAGCAGTTTTTTTTCCCTCCCTCCCCCCCTCTACTTTCCACCGTTCAGTTTGGCAGGTGCCTGTCTTCTCAGGGGGCGTTGGGGCTCATCGCTGGTTTGTCAGGTTTTGCCAGCTATCGGTGCAGTCTCCATCTTGGAGCTGGCTGCCAACAGTGGAAGGTCCAGGATGTCCCAAGCATCCAACCTCCACTTAGCGACGCAGCTGGTATTATGCCTACAACCAAGGATGGGGGTTAAATTGGTTTTCTGAGGTGACATGATAAATTCCTGTGCTAGGGCTTGGTGCACGTTTCGTGCTGTGCGTCGTGGGTGGGTCATTTAATCGCCCGTGTTTTCTGTGATTGGCTAAAGCAATTATTCCTAAATGGTTTTGGTTTATGACAGTTAATTGAAAACCTCTCTAAGATGTATTTGATATTATATTTGAAGGTCCATGTGCTCTAATGAAAGATAAGTCTGCCTGTGAAATGCACTCTAACTCATCTGACTGCACGTGGAATGTCGCGACTTTAACGTGCGTTGGTCCAGAACGTTGTGTGAAACCTCAAATCAAAGGTAATAGTTAAGGAGGCTCCCCAGAGTTTTAGGGCCGCGCGCAAGCTAGGCACTAGTATGGCACGTGTGACGTCTGCATCATTTGCACCCTCGCTCCCCGCGGGCGCAAATGATGCTACTAGGGCCACAAATAGACTATATGCCCTCCAAAAGTCATGTGATCGTCTTATTATTTCGGTACCCATATTGGTAAGTCTCTACAGGGAAAAATTTAGGAGAAATTAATTAGGTTTCCTTTTGTAACTCGCGTCCTGTAGTGAGGGTATTCGCAAATACAAAAGGGAGCCACCTTAAGATAAGCTAGTGAGAGAGATGTAGGGGATTAATGTTTCATTTGTCTGACATTGAACTGTCATAGTCTCTCATTGACTCTCGCAAGTCTTCCTTGAAAAGGCCTAGCCATTACACACGTGGAGTTTCATAACGCTCTTTTTTCCAAACCAAAATATTATGGCTGCCACTCAGCAAAGTTAGTCTTTTGCCTTGCAGCAAAAAGAAAATCAAATCGGCGAACTCAGCCATGTCAAGAAATACAAACGGTTGAGGGTTGAGTTTGTTTTTTTTTTTTCTCGCGTATATTTTTTAGATGAAGACAAGTGCCGTGAACTTGATCAGAGCTGCCGGAGATGTTTGTCTGGTGTGCATGGCTGTTCGTGGTGCGAAAGCGAACGAAAATGTGTGAAGGGAAACTGCCCTGATGGACAGGTACACGCCGCAACTTATGAAAGTGGTAATACTGTACATGTAGTGGAATTCGTGCCCAACCACTATGAGCGCCAACCTCGTTCCCAGGGTCTCTTTGTCGAACGAAGACCCTGGAAACGAGGTTGTATGAACTCTAGCATCTGGACACTTCGTACCCTAAGCAGGCAACGTCAACCAAAACTTCTCTTAAAATAAACATTTAAACGATCGTAATTTTCTTGAGATTTTCCTTTCCACACGAGCGAGTAAATTGAAGTTTCAATCGCCTCGTCTCTTCCGAGAGATACTGCTGAACGAAGATTTGTCCTAAAGACTACAGTTACGTTTCGGTTGTGACTTGAATGGATACTAGGCTACGGTCAGGTGTGACGCTTAATGACAACTACATCACATTGCGTTAGGTTGGCGAGGTGAAGATACTGTGTGTGTATAAAATGTTACCCTCGAAGAGAATTAGTAAGTAAACAATCTCGAACGAGTGCCGAGGCTTAAATGGTACTTAACACTACAAACGGTGCTACTTGGGGTGCATGGAATGACCGGTTTTTGTCTCCTTGTTTGGCCCCAACCTCGTTCCCAGGGTCTCTCTTCTGAGGTTGGTTTGGCCCTGAAGTTATAAGTTGTGTTGTGCATTTGTCATAAAGTGTTACACCTGACAATGGCATATCCATTTTAGTCACAACCGTAACGTTTCCCCAAAACAATTAGGTGTTCTACGCATACACCCATGCTCAAAAACCGCTGATGCACCTAAGGAATTCCACCTTTCTTGTTGATTAGTTCTGCCATATTAAGTCGATTTCATGCTTGGTAAAAACAAGTTAGAATGATATCAAGACGACATCGAAACATTTTCGCTTAACATTCAAGATTTCTCGTAGTGCAAAAATTTACGTGTACTCCTTACTCTAAAACCAACATTGCAAATGCTCACAACTGATTTCTTTCTTTCCTTTTCTGCAGGCAAAGGTGGATTCTTCTGACAAATGCTCCGGGAAGGTGGACGGATCCTTGACCTGTCAAGGTACGTGTACCATAATCGTATTTGGAGTTTGCCCTTACAGTGTTTTTTTTTTTGTACAAGAGGGAACTTCAACTGTTACTAAAAGTAACTCTTTTGCCATTAAATTAGTTCGAAAAATTTCGGGAATATTTTTTTTGATCAGGATAAAAAGTGAATTTTAGATTCTCTACTTTCTTAAATCCCATAATACACCTCTTTTACCCCCAAACATTTATATAGGCGTTGGCTTCGATTTCTCTTCGGACATGTTAATGTCCCAATCTGAGGAATTGAAACAATGATTAAGCAAAATTTTGGGGGTAAACAAGATGTGTTATGGAATTTGAGAAAGTAGAAAATTCCCTCTTTTTCACTTTGAAGTTTCCCGGGCGCTGCCATCATGAATAGCTGTGACGTGTCACGGTTGCCTGATTGTCCTCTTACTAAAAACTGTTGGTAACACTGGCCATGGGAACACGTCACAATTATTCAAGATGGCGGCCCCAAGGAAAAAGGTTATGACTAGAATGGATACTCCAAAAATAATTATAGTGAGACAGCGACATATAGTGGGAGGCGCGGTGGCCACATGGTTACTTTTCGACTCCGGATCGCGAGGTCCAGGTTCGGGGCCTGGCCGGAGACATTGTGTTGTGTTCTTGGGCAAGACACTTTACTCTCACGGTGCCTCACTCCACCCACGTGTATAAATGGGTACCGGCGAATTTAATGCTGGGGGTAACCCTGCGATG
>NC_090885.1:66633692-66638692 GCF_036669925.1 Montipora capricornis
TAGAGGTTGAAACTGACGGATAGTTTCTTGTCCACCTTATAAAGTTATCGGGCCTTTGAACACCTGGGGCCTGGGGCCTAGTTGAACACCGCGGTATGTGTTAAACTTAAGGCGTTGATATCTTTGATATCTTTTTTCAGGACCCCATTGTGGGGATTGTTCACCGGGTCACTATGGAAACGCGAAGAATGGCGGGACTTGTAAAGGTACTTTCTACTGGTTTCCATGGCCCTGTTTGGCTTTGGATACATCCTGACCGTTACATGAAGGAAAATTCGGCACCTCTAGCTCCCTTTTGCGGAGAGAAACTGGATTGGATTTTAAAAAATGTCAGAAATCACAGAATATAATTCATTTTCGACCATAAACAGTCTTTCTGGGCTTAGTACTTAAACATTATCATGGATTTGAGTTTGGTTAGCCTTCAGTCATTGAAGAGAAAACAGAAAATAAGTAAGCGTAACCCCCTCCTCTCCGGATCCCAGGTCCCTCTTTTTCGGAATTTGAAGTTTGTTTAATTTGATCGCTTACCTCAGTGGGAATGTCAAGAAACCAAATGCTTGTAGTGTTGGAAACATTGAAGGTGTAATGGAAATTGCTGGATAGGTTAAGGTGATCCAAAAGCCGAAAAAATAACATGGCTGCCTGTCGGCCGCCTTCCAACAGCTGTGTATAGTGCAGCGACCGTGACATTTGAATGATTTGAAATTCTCTGACAAATATTCCAGGAAAACGCCACTAAAATGCTCGAAAACTTGCTAGCATAATTTACAAAAGCCTAATGCCCGTATTTGTAACAGGCGATTCGGGTTTGACACATCAGTGGCTTTTTCATGTTTTTCTTGTGTTCTGTTTTTCAGCTTGTGAGTGTAACAAACATGCTAAGTCCTGTCACTCTGATACTGGCGAATGCATCTGTTTGGCCGAGTATGTCATTGGAAAACACTGTGAACGGTACATAAGCTTTTAAACCTTGCATTGTATTGGACTTCATTCTGATCATTTTTGTCTGTCATCTCCTAATGGGAAACTGTACTTTTAAGAAAAAGATAACTTTAAACCGCTCAAAATACACATTTTGACGTCATCTGTGATCTATTACTGAACAGACGCACGGCAACAATCGAATTTATTTGACATATTCAATGAAAGGGTTTGTATATCAGAAGGAATTTAAGAATCACTTATTATAGTTTTATTGAGTAATTGTGACGTGTTATGGTTGCCAAGTCAGCACAACAGGGAAGCCAGGGAAGTTGAGAACGTCGGCTAACGGGAAGTTGGGACCAGAGACGGAACGATTTTTAACTGAATTCCTATATTTTTTTCCTGCTGCCCTTCTTCGAAAATTTGCTGAATTCGATTATAGACATTACTTCCTTCGCTTTAAGAATATCTTTTTGTTGTAGTGGTGGGTCGTTTTCTTTCTGCGTCTGTAATTTCGGGACAAATCTATTAACGTTCCGTCTCTGGTCCCCATTTCCCGTTAGCCAGTTTTCGCAAGACTGAATTGAGTTTGTTTTTGGAATTTTCGACATTTTAAGATCACAATAGTAGCAAGTATGATAAATACTGTAAGAAACAGACAACCTTTTTAAAAGACATGTTTCGGCATGCTTATGCCATCATCAGTTTAATGAGTTCCTAAGTGTGAACAGTTATAAAGTATACGGGTAGATGAAAAAATTATTACAACATGGCGTAATACAAAAGCGGGTACTATTTACAGCGTGACATCAGACATCAAGGTGTAAACTAAAACGTGAGAAAAGTGTTGTAATGCTGCAATTGTTTGTTAAGTTCCGGTTTGATCTTATTTATATAAAAAGCTTCTTTGAGTTTTAAATCAATTGAGTTGCTGGCAGAATCCAGAATACTAAAGCACGAAAGGGAGTATTTGTTCTTACATAAAGGAGATGTGTTAAAATGCTTAAAAATATGCGAGTTTTTATCGCTTTCCGTGTGTTCCTTTATCCTGGTAGAAACTAGTCGCCACTTTTCTACCAGGGAAAAGGAACACACGGAAAGTTGTCTGTTTCTTACATTATTTTAAGATCACTTGTTATCGTGTCTTGTGTGGTGGGTCTGCTGGTTCCCCTCGCATAACGTCACTGCATGTCTTTTTTTTTTTCTGAACGTAGCTGCGGATTCCAGGAAGGGGAAACACCATATAGCATTGTTGGCAACGCTACAAATGGAGGACATTGTTACAGTAAGTGTCGCTGTGATTAGGTAGCTCAATCGATGACAACGTGGCAAGAGCGACTGATGACGCAACAAATTAAAACAGTAGGTCAAATGAACAAAACAGTGGCTTTTTGTACATTCCATTGTCGTTTTCGTCCTGACAGCGACACGAAATGTCAAAATATGAGGACATGGGAATCCAACAATAACTTTTCACGCCCCACCCCAAAAATTCAGATCGATCGCTCATGACTTTGAAAGATGGTACACCCTTTCCATTCCGAAAGACCTGAAATAAATGCTTCATGATAAGAAAAACGAGAAGAGATATTTTTAGCTGGCGATCTCGTTACCGTTTTGTAACTCCTTGCTTATACACCCTATTACCCGTCCTATTCATCGATATCAGACAACGCAAAGGCCTAATGACAAAAACGAGTTTCACTTTCGTACTCTTTACGAATTGTGTCAGTGAGATGTTAGGACGCATTTTGCGAACCATCTCAGGAAGACAGAAAAGGATGGTTTAGCCGTTTCTACTACTGCTTTGTCACGCAGGCTACGAGAAGGTCTTTACTTTGCTTGCGTCAAAGCTAAGTCAGTGCTTGCTCCTCAGTTATTTGTTCTTTTTCCGGCTCCAATGCTTCTTTGCACTGGTGCATAAACCCCCTTATGGTGACAAGGAATGGCAACTGAAGTCGCATGGCGACAAGACCATATCAGCGGAAGTGAGTAAGTGGGGAGGGGGGGGGGGGAGGGGGGGACACAAAGCTGAAATTTAAAGCACAAAGTATCATTTAAACATTGCGATTAAACGTGTTTTCTCCTGCATTCCTCTCTCTTCTGAACAGATAACCTATCCAGCAATTTCCATTACACCTTCAGTGTTTCTAACAAGACAAGCATTTCGTTTCTCAACATTCCCACTGAGGTAAGTGATCGATAAAAAATACTTCAAATTCCCGAATCATCCTCTTTATCTTTTGCCAACGAAATTGAGTTTTAGAGAGACAGATGCCAACAGGCTATTCTGTCAGAAAATTATGACAAGTGCTTCTCACAATTACCGAGCGCTAACCGCTTACAATCGGTGCTCAAATATAAATATGTTAGATCAGCGCCAATCTCAATAGTGCACTAGTACCATATATCCTTTTTTTTATCTTCCGCGAATATGAAACAACTGGGAAATATGTATAGGTAATCATATGATTCCTAGTTCAATTTGAAATAAATAAGCAGGAGTATATTTTTTCAAATGGGACCAACATTGTACGAGCCCGTAGGGCGAGTGCAATTTGTGGTCTTTGAAAAAAATTACAAGTGCTTATTTATTCCAAATTGCGCGAGAAAAATCATGTGATTAACTTCTTACTAGCCGAGCGCGTAGCGTGCCGTATTGGGGAATATTGGCCCGAGGTCGTGGCAGTACGGACCGAGCGCAGCAAGGTCCGTACAAAAACGACCGATGGCCAATATTCCCCAGTACGGCTCGAGCTAGCTCGGTTATTAAGTAGTTTAATATATGGCTTTTTAATTACCTTTTGCTTTGTTTTTGCAAGCCCGTAATCGGCCCGTGTGCATTACAGGAGAATAATGCCCTACAATTCAGTCACAATTAGCCAATCAGAGCGCGCGTTATATCGGCTACAAACACAAGCCATACAATAATACTTATTAATAATATACATGAAAAAATTCGAGATGGTTAATCAGAAGAAACGCATGCGTATCACGTAATCAGGGAAAAATTACGCCATCCACGGCCCGCTTGATTTGAAAACAATAGGTTTGATTGGTTGTGACCAGACCCTATTGTTTATTAGCCAATCATAATCCAGAATTTCGAGGTGTAATTTGCACTGGTATTACACTTTTTGCACTGTGTTACACTTAAACTTCACTGCTCTCAGCCAATATGTATATTAATTAGTACGTAGGTTAAAATGCCTTCTGTACTTAGAATATAGAATACTAATTTAAGGGTAACATTTGAGCAATACTCGCTGTGTTTTCACGGCAGTCGTTTAACATCCTGAAAGGGATTTGTTTGCAGACTTCGTTAATACATGTTTTCACGGGTTAAGATGAAATGAGGAGAGAGCACGTGCCGATACAATAATAAAAGTAATAAAAATAGCACGCCTGCTGTATTTTCGATTTGAATAACCGCAAGCGACTCCTCGTTGGCTGTAAGTAATTGCCAACGTTAACTCGCTTAAGCTACCTGGTTTGATGGCTTAAATTTAATGAGAATTCCACTGAAGTTTTGTCGACTCGCTTAACTTTAAGCGAGTTGGAAAAGCAACTGTTTTCACGCGATTTCCGGTTTTCACTCGCTAAGCGACCTTCAAAACCGTTGGTGAAAAAAAGGCCACTGCGTTGCTAATACCTTTCAACTTCATGAATTATTAATGACGATTTCGAGTTGTATTGCATCATGAGGTTGCCAGCAAGTATCCAAGGTACATGTAATTATGAGAGATGGAAACATGTGCAAACACGTTCCCAGCTGCTTCACTAATAAAAGGACTAAACAAAACACTGTTTAATGTCGCGAGGTGTGAAATCTCATAGTTATCCCATTCCATTTGTAGGAGAATGTGGACGTTGGTATTGAGGTGGAGATGGTGACTGGCCAACCTGCACTTCTAAATCTGTCCTACAGCTCAAGTAAAGGACTTACTTAACCACTCAGTGAAAAACTCCCAATTAAAGGGGCTAGGTCACGCAATTTTAGGCAATTTCAGCACTGATCGAATGGTCGTACAATTAACTAAAATATTAAAATAACCGTTCAAAAGTATAGAAGA
>NC_090885.1:66646192-66678692 GCF_036669925.1 Montipora capricornis
ACGATACCAACCTAAAGATAACGCTTACCCTACACCTTTTCTTTGTAAATAGGCAGCAAATACTCAGACTTAACTGGGCACTAGCGCTAGGATATCAAAATTGGAAGTTCACTTATTGCTTGCATTTTTGCACCGAAGTAATCTTCAGACGACCTCATTGTCGTGGACATTGCGTAATTGAGGTCCTTAATATAGTCAAACGTTAAAATTAATGTATCTATTGATGACGCTGAAAATATCGCAAGATTTCTCTAATTTTTAAGTTCAATTATTTAAACCCAACAAACACCTTTTCTATGTAAATAGGCAGCAAATGATACTCAGACTTAATTGGGTACCAACGCTAGGATATCAAAATTGGAAGTTCACTTATTGCTTGCATATTTGCACCGAAGTAATCTCCAGACGACCTCATTGTCGTCGACATTGCGTAATTGAGGTCCTTAATATAGTCACACGTTAAAATTAATATATCTATTGATGACGCTGAAAATATCGCAAGATTTCTCTAATTTTTAAGTTCGATTATTTAAACCCAACAAACACCTTTTCTATGTAAATAGGCAGCAAATGATACTCAGACTTAACTGGGCACCAACGCTAGGACATCAAAATTGGAAGTTCACTTGTTGCTTGCATTTTTGCACCGAAGTAATCTTCAGACGACCTCATTGTCGTCGGCATTGCGTAATTGAGGTCCTTAATATATCCACACGTTAAATTTAATATCTATTGATGACGCTGAGAATATCACAAGATTTTTCTAATTTTTAATTTCGATTCTTTAAAACCGCTTTTGAAGGAACTAAGTTAGCCGAAAAGGTATTCGTTCATAGAGGATTTTTAGAGAATTGAGAAGCGGTCTTGCCTTTGGTGACGACAGCTCATGGCACCTCTCGAATGCAAGTTATTTAATAATCTTGAGTCGCCTACCGTACCCGGCTTCTTTTAGTTGGGGTGACAGCGGCCTTAGCTGCGAAATCGCTTTTGTTTAGTAGGTTTCCTGTTATACTGAGGAGGTCGTTTTAAGCAGGATATGTATGTACATTCTTTTGAAGAAAATAAATAATTTATGTTACAGATTTTCTTGCGCATTGGTTTCAATGGACCATTCTCTACTTGCACAAATCCTGTAATGCACCTCTTTTGCATAAGCATTCTTTTCTCGTGGGAGATCTTCATGGCCCAGGAAAAATTGCAGACAATGATTTTGCAAAATTTTGGGAGGTAAAAAAAAATGTTACGGGATTTCTGCAAGTGGAGAATTGGGGTCGGGAGCACTGACCAATATTTTGTTTACTTTGGATTAACCGCGCACCGGTGGCTCAGTTGGTTTAGTATCGGGCTGTCGCGCGGGAGGTCGGGGGTTCGAACGCCGACCGGATCGACACTCGGGATCTTAAAATAACTGAGGAGAAAGTGCTGCCTCTATAATTTCATCTGCAAATGGTTAGACTGAAGTCTTGTCGGATGAGGACTATTAATCGTGGGCCCCGTCTCACAAATATCTTCTGTTCATAAAGTTCCCTGTGGGACGTTAAAGAACCCACACAGTGGCTCTGCCAGTGTAAATTCCGACAATCGACATGGCCTAAAAAGTAGCGACAGCACTTAAAGGGGTTAGGTCACGCAATTTTAGGCAATTTCAGCACTGATCGAATGGTCATAGAATTAACTAAAATGTCAAAATAACGGTTCAAAACTGTAGAAGAACTCAAACAAAACACAGGGAAGCCAAGAAGGGACATGTATGGACAAAACTGGAGAGGATTGAAATGGATTGAATTTGAGTGAATTTGAAAAACGTCGGCCCATCTTTTTTCAAATTTGTATCAGTCTATATCAAAATGTCATTTACACAGCTGGAAAATCATTCTCAGTTGTTATGTGGCCGTGATTTTGCAAATGAAAGACTCTTGCTCTGCCAATTTGACGTTTAGAGCTCATAATTAACAAAATTACCTAAAATAGCGTGACCTAGCCCCTTAAACGTGAAAATCGCGACAAACGACATCCTTTCTTTAAATTTCTGACAGCAACGTGAAACATTGACAAAGCACCGACACGAGACCTTCTAAAACTCAGACAAGCGACACGGGACTACCCCTGCCCCCATCCCGGCAGGGCCTCCACACTAATCGAGAAGAGTAGGGGATGAAGCCCCTGGTGTTGTGGCTGTCCTATTCTCTCCAGCCGAAGTGGCCGGCTTGGCAGTGATGTCCTAAAAGGTTATACGGTGTATATAGCCACCTAAGCCATTAGCCAAAAAGGACTGCCGAGTGCTGGAACATGTAGATGAATTGAAGATATCGCAAGATCGTCTTTGACGGACAGATGGGAACCGGAAGTAGACACTCGAATTCTGGGGCAGGCGTTTCGTTTGCATCAATTTGAAAACAGTTTATGCCTTAGCAAGTAAAGAGTAATACAAATGTGGCCGCGTTTATGCAAGGTCTTAATTGGCCAGTCGGAACATGGATGTGTGTATTGCATGGTTTGTTGAAAAGATATTAACTTCAAATGGATTCCCAAGACTTAAGGAGAGTTGTTCCGTGAAAGCAAAGGGTTTTGTATTTAGTATGCAACCGTGATTGTTTTTAATGCAACCACATACAAGTCTGTGTTGAACGCGTCTTTACATCTGTCGAAATCATACGGTATGTTGTTCGCATTCACATAATACGGACGATTTTATTTTAACGAATGAAAAGACTTAAACATGAGAACTAAACAAGGTACACGATATTATACCGTTCCTTAATTGCGCAAAATTAATCTTAATGCAGAATTTTTTTGTAAAGCACCACTCCTTTGAGTTCAGAAAGATTAAGGGGGTGTTTACATGATACCGGTACGAGTTCATCCCGGTTCTTAGTTATCGCTCTGTATTTGTTTACATGATACCGGTGAAAAATCTCATACCAGTACAACTCATAGCGGTATGAGTTCATCCCGGTAGTTGTACCGGATTGAAATTCTCATAACGGTATGAAAAGTTACACCGGTATCATGTAAACGCTACATTGACTCCCATTCCGGTACGAGTCGTCAAGTCGTGGTGGACTGGGACTATTGACGCATGCGTTGTATTTCTAAATATTCGTCAAGATGGCGTCCGGTAATCGATGGACTTGGGATGAGTCGTCCATGTAAACGCGGTTTGAAATTGACAACTCGTACCAGAATGAAACTCGTACCAGTATAATGTAAACACCCCCTTAGTGAATCTGTTGAATTTCATTTCTTAGACCGATGCGCTATTTCTGCAGACAGAGTGTTTTTTCGTTTTAAAAAACATCAAAAAAGAATTGGACGTTGATAGCGAAGAATCTCTGGTCAAGTTCTGAATTTTAGTGGAGATCAAAACTACAAAAATAATAAAAATCAAGCGAAGAACTGCCCCCTCATCAATAACATTTTGTGTTGTGGGTCTGAAAAAAGTTGGACTAGCAACAAACTATTTTTGTGTTGCGGGTGAAGAAATTTGCCCTTAGCAACAAAATATCCGGTAACTTTTCACTTTGTAATTTTGCTTAAACAATCAGTAAAGCGATATTTCTCGTTATGTCACCCATTGTTATTGATATACCAACCAGGCCCCAGTTGTTCAAACGATGGATAGCGCTATCCGCCTGATAAATCACCATACACTGGATAAGTAATAGCGAATTCAATTGCGCTATCCATTGGATAGTGATTTTATCCGGTGGATAGCGTTATCCACCTCTTGAACAACTGGGGCCAGAAGCTAATTGGCTGTTGAAACAATAACTTCTTTTGTTCCGTGGGTGTTTTGAAAACAAGAAATAACGCTATGGATGCCGACAATAAATATGCGAATTCCTACTGCTGTGCTTCAAACCAAACAGAAGTAACTCTGTGCACGCTATGCATGCCTATCGTCACCAGGGACTTCTGACACACCCATTGGGCATCAATACTAAAAAACAAAGCCGCAAAGAAAATCCAGAAACTAACAACCACCATGATGTGTACATTTACTTTTACTGAGTTAAAAATCAAATGATTTTATAAATTGGTCCCTCGTCCGCTAAGATAAATTAAATCTCCAACATCACAACGCAATATGAAAATACAATCTGCCGTAACCTTATTAGAGATTCATATCGACCTATCTTACATGTTTAAAAACCCTCGTTACAAATGTACAGTCAATGTATATAGAATAATAAAATAACCTATTTACACGAAATTCGTTGCAATGTAATATTAATAAACGATAAACTGCTCCTCTTATGTTACAAATAGAATTTTTTTTTTTGGAAAACTAAGTAAGTCTTCACTTATAATATTTAATTGTAATGAAACGACTAGATTGTGCAAAACGTTAACAAAACAACCTTCTGACCATGTTTCGAATCTCAGTGCCTTTCCGAAGAATAACCCGTACCCAGATGTCTTCAAGTCATTCTCGTTCCCAGAGGCCGTGATGCTCTCGGTCAGCACCAAGAATAACGACTTCAGGTTGGATCCGAAATACGCGCAGTCTCTGTGGAAGTCTATTTTGGTAACCGTTGACAGCTACTAATTGTTTCAAATTGCTGAGATTGCGCATACGAGCCAGAAGTCCGTGATTCGCGGACTTCCTTGTTCAGAACGAGCCAGAGGTCGTTATTCTTGGTGCTGACCGAAAGAATCGCGGCCTCTGAGGGCGAGAATGTCTTCAAGTCCAAAACATTCGATTGAACCGCGCATGATTGGAACTCACCAACCACAGTGGCGTCAGGAGAGCCAGATTCGATCCTGTCAACCCTCGCATAAAGGCACGAAGACTCGTCAAAGAGTTACCATGGACCGAAACTCCTAACCCTAACAGAACCCTAACCCTAACCCTAACAGAATCCTGACTGTGAAAATAACCCATCCTTTACTAATGCTAACCGTGAGCCTAAACTGATGTTTATTAATTATTTTACCCCAGTTTACGCAAACAGTAGAAAGAACCCAACAATCGAACCCATTTGTTGTAATCAAAGCAAATAATATTAGCGCCCAGTAGTAATGTCTGACCCGCAGAACCTATAATTTAACACTTTTTTAACGACATTTTCAACATTACCTGAAAGGGTGACAGTAACAATATGTGACCTCAGCAGTTAAGGTGGCTCAAACTGGTTTCAATCATTTGGAAGGAATGTGTTATTATCACTCTACAACACTGTTTCACTTAATGGCAATGTTATGGTACCATATGAATCATCAATAATTGCTTAACAAGATGCAGGTATTGATGTGACGAAATAAATTACCATGGCAACAAAAGAACCATCTAAAAACGCCCAAAATTTAGTGTTTAAGCACTTTTATCTAAAAAACGAACTCGGTGACCCGCAATTTTTTATTGCTGAAAAGTAATGAGCAAGGTAAGACAAAGCTCTCTGCAAAGTTTAAAAAAATTATCTAGAGCGGATTCAGAGCCACCTTAAAATTTGTGAATTTGTGACGTCGGCTATGAATCTGCTCCAGAGACTTTTTTTAAAATATTGCAGAAAGTTTTATCCTAACGTGCTTATCACTCTCCAGCAATAAAAAACTGGGGTCATCATGTTCGTTCATGAGATATATGCGTTTAAAGACAAAATTTAGGCTGTTTTTAGATGGCTCTTTTGTTGCCACGGTAACCCGTTACGTCACATTAACGAGTGCATCTTGTTGAGCATTTACTGGTGTTTCATATGACAATACAACATCGCCACTATAAGTGAAACTTTGGTGGATTCAATCCTTCCAAACAGCTTAGTTTGTTGAAAGTGTTAAAACTGGTTTGAGCCTCATAAAACTGAAAATCGGAAATCTCCCTCATCTCAATACGGAGCTTGTCTATTGGAAACCGGCCTTGGTCATTGTTTTCCAAACTGAAACAAAAATCAAATCAATGCGACACTTGTTTGTTTTGTCTCAAACATCGCGATGCTGGAGCAAATGAGACGTCAACAAGTTAAGATCAAGATAAACAGACATCATAATGTTTAGAATTCGGGACACGACAGGCACAAAGCTGCTTTTCTCAAGGCCAACAATTTCCTTTAAGATCTTCTGAGTGTTACGTCGCGGTATAAAGGTACGTATTTTATTCATCATCACTTTCACCAGGAAATTCCAGGTTCAATTAAAGGAGCTATGTCACGCAAAATGATGTAATTTTATGACTCCCGAACTACCCGAAAAGTAGAATGAAACAGTGCAATAATCACTTAAACTGTTAACAAAACAGAAATACAGCAAAAGGAAAGAAAAGTCTGGATGGACACAAATGCACTAGATTGAAACCGATTGCATTTGGGTAATCTTGAAAAAATTCGGCCCAACGTCTATGGCAAATCGCCTAGATATAGGTCGCTTTTGCTCAGAATCGTCTTTTTTGTGATGTAACGATCAGTAAATTGGAATTCCACATTACTATTTCGAGTTTGAAACTCATGATTAACTAAAGATTTCCCCTAAACACCCCAAAAATAACATGACATAGCCCCTTTAAGAGGCTTCCAAAACTTCCCACTTTACCAAAACACTTGGTAAGAGAAGAACTCCAAGAAACAAACTGATTTTCAAAAATTCGTCGATGATGAAAGGAACTACATATAAATTAACATGTAAGATTAAGGGTCCTTATTGTTCCCATTAGAACAACATTCTTGCAGGCTTCTCCCTTTACCCCCAAAAGGTCTTTGTTGAATCAAACGTAGTGAATTCCAAGTATAAAAAAATCCTGAATCAAAGTAGTTGAGAAAGTTGTGAAGTCTTCACCTGTACCTTTTCACAGTGTCAAACTGAAGTCTAATATTAAGGAATACAAAGCCACTCCTTGGCCGTAGTGTTATGTCTCACCCACCGCATGAAACACTAACAGGAAACAACTTCCTACAAGTAGTTATTTTTAATTGAATAACACAGATATTGGTTTTAATTAAAAGGCAAGAGGAGCAGTTGTTCTAACATGAGTGATTAACATCACAGGGGTTTTCAATCGAGTGTCATAAAACTAACATCAAAGGAATTCATTTGGCCAATCACAACAGAGTAGCAGACGATTAAAACAAGTTTTGTCAAACTTTATCACGTGACTGATAATAAAATCAACCACTCAAATGATGAAGAAGCTGTCAGAAGTCAAATCTTTGTGCGTAAAGACTGATTGCTCTGAGAGAGAAATTTTTTTATATCAGGTTATGCTTCCAGAGCAGGAAAACAATTTTTCGGATAGACGTTAATTTACCAAGTTCTTTTAATTGTGAATGGCTGAAAACATGACATGCCATTATTCTTAAGCAAATTTACTAGCATAGTGTTGCATTTGACACTGAACTGAAACCACCTCTGCCTTCTTTCAGTGTATCCTACTGTAATTCTGGTAATCGACCATATTGCTAGATACAAAAAGTCAACGATCAAAATCACACTCACACCAACCTCCAATCGAGATTAGAACTGATCAGCTCACTACACTACTCTACCCTACCGCTTCGTTGTTATCAAGATTCACTGTTCTTAGCAAAAACTGGAGTACCATAGTGAGTGCCACTCATTGTTTTATCCACCTCACCCCCCAAGGGATGGAAAAAATAATCCGGAGTACCATGGTGAGGGCCACTCATTGTTTTATCCACCCCATCCCCCAAGGGATGGAAAAAGTAATCCGGAGTACCATGGTGAGGGCCACTCATTGTTTTATCCACCCCACCCCCCAAGGGATGGGAAAAAATAATCCTAACTTAATATAAAATGAAATCTGAAAAATTAATATTTGCTGAGTACAAAAATCTTTGAATGGTTAAAGAAATTTTCCGCTTCTTCGAGGAAATACCGGTATCCAAAACCCCTAAGTGAAATCCCGCCACCCTTAGCAGGACGGATGTGGATAATCAACTGTTGTTTTTTGAAAATCAATTCAACTCGATTGAAAGAAGGTTGTCTGTTGATGAAAAAAATTATTCTTAAATAGATACTGTAGTTGAAAAACTGTCCGCTAAACAGCCAGTTGTAGACGAAAAAAGTAATACAATAATATTATCAGTAAAGGGCGGTGCACATTGTTGCACTGTCAAATAATTATGATGAGTACGATCTCTTTCACTGGATTTTTGCTTTGGTTTGGATATACATAATTATAAAATACACTTTCTAATCCCTGACTCACAGATTTGGTCAAACTTTGCTACATGAATGTGTATCTCGTCTTTAAAAAATTATTATGCCTTTATCTGGTTCCTCAATTTCTTATTTAACTTCTGTCTCACACACACTCACATTTTTTTTATTTACACAGTTTCTCTGTCAGATGTCAGCAATGACTGAAACCACAATGAGCTGTTGTCTTCTGACTATCACAAAGAACCTTTTCTCCCAACAACCTCTAAATTTACATAATTTTCAGCATCCAGCACAGTCACCAATTCACCAGATGCTGAATTGTCCCATTGGTCCCCACGAAATACGGTACCACTTTAACTTTAAAAAAATACTCAGTGGCCAAAAAATTGCCAAATTAACTTACCGTATATCTTTAAATTACAATTATTAGTAATGTAATAGTTTATAATTAAGCCAGCTGTAATGTGATTTTAAAGAATGAACTCTACTGTATTACTATTTTAAAAATTAACCCCAAAGAAATTCAACCTCTTTAAGTTGCCCCTCTCAACTTAATACTGCAAACTCCCTTACATGTATGTGGTAAGTTATTATTTTTAAAAAAGTATTATATAAAAAATGGGTTTGCTTCTAATCAAATCACCAAGCAGCAGCTATCAGTAATATGCAGTACGTAATTTTACAGTTGTAGCTCAGCAACCTAGCCTATGAAGGGCTGTGAGGCTGCCGGTTATGACCTTGTACAGTCCTCACTGCTTTTATGATGCAAATTGTGTTGTTGTAATTCTAATATTTAGTAAACTTGAACATTAACTTTACAAAAGCACAAAGGTATGTATCAAAACAGGGTCACCGGCAGCTTCACTTCCGTTGTTAGGCCAGGTACTGTAACTTGTAGCTACAAGTGTAAAATGGTCTATCAATTAATAAAAACAAACCCAGCCAAAACAATGCATGAGTTATGCTGCAGTTAATGTATGTGAATACCCTCTTATACAAACAGTACGAATAAAATAAATGCCTAGCCACACCTTCTCCCCCACACACCCCCACCCCCCCCCCCCCAACCAAAAAAAAACCACTTTAGATTATGCTCAAAAGCACAAACTTAGCTCATCCAGTTCTCCAAATATGGGATTTTCTTGGGCTGTAGCTTTCAGCACAGAGTGGACAAAATCTGAAGTGTGGCCAGCCACAAGTTGATTTCCTGCAAATCAAAAAAAGAAAACCAACCACAAAATATTTAATTTAATAACATGGGTGACAAATTACTCCTTAATTTTGGCGTGAAATTTCAGCATTAATTTATAATTTCACATGTGAATTACAATGTTGCCATGGCAACTTTTCCTACAGTGCCAAAATGGCATACATCTTATGAACGTAATTTGTCAGCCACGATATTAATTGCTAATCAAATGGTATAATCAAATGGTATAATTTGTCAGCCACGATATTAATTGAAAATCAAATGGTATAATTTCACCTGTGTTTTGTCCAAAATCAAATAATTTCCCAAACCTGTGCGAAATTATTCCCTAATTTCACTCAACACCATTTGATTACCCACACTACCGTAATTAATTTAATCAGTTTCAAAATTCATTACATTACATATGAACACAGAATGTACATGTACGCATGAATCTGAGGTGGGCTTTTAAAACAGAATACAATTCCTCATTATAAGGCCCCTAGATAAAAATCATATGCATCTATAAAGTTAAAAATACATAAACATGTATATTAAACAATTGAATTATGGATAACCAATACACTATTATAACACTTAGTGCAATCTATCTAAAATAAGTTAAAAATTGAGGAGGAATTTGTCATAATAAAATTTATGTACATTGTTTCTAAAAGTTGTTTAAGAGCTACATGTAGATTCCCCGATACTCAGGGGTAAATAATTATTGTTCCAAGTACAGGAAATGCGCACAAATTGGGTCTATCCCTATCCTATTTCAAAAGTGTGTAAGAATGAAGTATGTACTCATGTTTATACAGATATCAGTGAGACCAGTGTGGGGTCAGAAAATGTAACCAAGCTGAATACCTGGAAGGACATTAATTTTAATAAATGTGATTGACTTCAGGAATCTCTGGTATTGACCCAAAAGGTCAAGGGCTTTTTTACCAGGAAAGCATTTTCCATTGACAATTCATAGTCTTATCTTTTGATGCTCATTATGTTGCCAACCGGTTGGCTCAGATCCAAGGTTGAGAATCGGACTACCAATGATATGCAGGGAGATTGTGGGTTTGAACCCCAACCACACCAACACTCGAGGTCTTGAAATAACTGCAATTAGGGTTAGGATAAGGACAGTCTATAAACCGTAGGCCCCACCTCACAACTCTTGCTGTTAATTATAGGGACCTTAAGCAAGGAAGATGCCACCTTCTGCGAGAACGTTGCCTAAAAATATTGTTTCCCGCTACTATAATAACTTTGCGATTACTCCTAGTCGCTCGGCTTGGAAATTGTGAGTACACATTCCAAGAATAAATTTGGTGAGAACAGTGTGGATATTAAGAGAGAAAATTGAAAATTCATCGTCCACATGACCTCAAATTTGATCATTCCACGTTGTTGTCACGACGAGAATGTCAAAGAAATGTAGCGAAATATAAAACCCATGTGTGGGGTGTGCAGAACTATTGTTTTTGCAAATTAAACCTATAATTATTGTGTATAAATGGGTACCGGCAAAATGCCAGGTAATCATGCGATGGACTAGCTAGCATCCCATCGGGGGGGGGGGGGGGGGGGTCCCTAATAACAGGTCCCTAATAACATGAGACAATAAAGAACCCACACACTGTTCACAAAGAGTAGGTGATGGCCTTGTAATGGGCAGTTTATCAGTTTGAGTTTTGCATCTTTGTGTGACCCTCACAACCTAGGTTATTAAAAACTCAAATGAACTAAACTTCACTCACCAAATGTTGCCTTCATTAAGGACTCGACTTGACTGCTCAAGCTTGTCTTGGGTGTTGAAGGTCTGTTTGCTTTTTTAATAATCTCCTTTTTCACCTTGCCAATGATATCAGTCAGGCGCTCTAAAGATGAAATGCATAAAATAATTAATTCAGCAGATTCACATCTCCAGCCTTTTGTGTATATTGGTGTCTAGTACCATGCCAATGAATATGTTTCATTCTGATCCACTCTAATCATTACTTTTTACTGTCAAGTGAATTTGTCTAAAGCACTGTCAGCAGTATAATCCCTGCTGATCTTAGCATTTCCTTGCCTTAAATGTTTTCCTTAAATTTTACATTCTTACATGTACATGTATGTACATGTATACTGTGGTTGTTCAATTTTTTCTTGGTTTAAAATAATTCAAACCAGTTCTTATTCATTAAGAAAATGTAGACCTCCACTGGTTTCTCTCTAGAATTTCTTGGGGATAGGATGGTAGGTTGAAATGACCAGAACCCTTCCTGAGGGGGAACAAGATCAAGAGCTACCCGTATATTTCTGAAACAGAAATAGGCATGCAATATGTGCATGAGTCTAAAGCAAAAGTTAGTTACTACATGTATAACAGTAGTACTATCATGATAAAAAAATCACTTCCTTTTTTCCTTCAGATTTTGAAAGTGTGTTTGCTCAAACACCTGCCTGTCAAAATTTTGAGATTAGATTTTTATCCAAAGGCTGTTTACTTTGAGTGTGAGTTTTGAATTTCATGGTCTGCCATTCCTTGCATTAATAATACTCAAAAATTATTCATAAACAATTATTGAGAAACTATTTGCACATAAAATTTATGACATTAAAATTTGATTTTAAAAGAAAGGCTTTTATTCTAAGTTTAAGAATGATAAGAGATTCACTTAAATTTAAAATGGGGTTTTGAGGCATTCCACAAAGTTACAGTTCTGTAATAAAAAGATCTCTGTCCCATTACTTGGTTTAAAAAAGCGGTACATGTATATTATAAAGCTGGGAAGATGATCTGGTCGCCCAACCACTGATGGAGATAAAATTTGAACTGAGATAGTTTGGTACTTTGGTCATAGAAATTTAAAGGCCAAGATGGCATCTCTTAGATACAGGTGGGACTTAACTGGTATCGATCTCAGGTTTTTCAGGGCTGGAGATACGTGATCAAACGTCCTTGTCCCGTAAACTACTGTATGCAAGCAGCGAAATTCTGTACTCCATATGTTGCTAGCAGATTCGACCAGACAGACGAGCAATAATACAACTTACTTAAACACTTTCCATATTATTGCATTAAAAGACGTGGACATTTACATTGTTGTTGGAGATAAGTGTGCATGTAATTTGTTAACTAGATAAGTTGAGTTGCAGTACAGAATACTTTTGAATAAAAAAAATTCAACTACTGATGGGTATTCTGGAACTCTGATACAAATCTGCAAACTACATTGTATTATATATTGACTGTCTCATTGGCACTTAGCGATAGCAATTACTTAGTTATGTATGCAAAACATGAGTTTAAAAATCTGAAGCCTGAAACTCCCTTTATTGCTGCATATTATTTCAGTTGCATACAAACGCATTGCATTCTTATAATAAGCTGGTGAGTCTTTGACGTCATTTTCTCCTCAATCCATGGCCACCTCTCTCAAGATTTTAAAGTTACTAATGGCGGTACTTCAAATAAACAAGTGTCTTTTTCAAATTAAGGCTTTTAACTGGGGTCACTTAGTGTTTTAATAGTGTTTACAGTCATAGCTTTGAAATCCAAAGAAAAAGTACCACTTCAATATTTTATGGCATAAATATATATTTCAGTGGGAGGAAAAATGTTACCAATAATGGCATGGACAATACATGTTAGTAAATTTCTGGAGAAAAATTCCAGTTAAACAGTGAGACGCCTATATGAACAATATTTCTCACTCCTGGAGAGATTTCCTCAATCAAAGTGATGTCTGGTTTTTCTGGACAAGCTTACAGGAATAACAATGTTAATTAAGTTTTGAAGCCAACGTACAGTAGCATAATTATTAAATGTTACTATAAAATTTAATGATGATCCTTGTTTATTACTGGCAATAGAGTTCAATGAAGTGTGAAAGGAAATGATGTCAGCAACACGAGCACTCAGCAATGTTGGATATAATCATGTTTTTTTTTTCTTTTTAAGATATATACTCTTTGCAAAATTAATGACAGCTGGGCTTAATGAGGCCATTCTTGTCACTGGTACAAGTTGGCAGATGGACTATGAGATGCCAAACAAAGGAGTTTTCCTGTTTTCCAGTTTCACTTTAGCATTCCTGACCAGAAGACATACTGATCATTGATTACTTAAATTTGTACTAATAACTTAACAAACTTAACTCAGTTAAGCTTGGAGTCAGGTAAGATGCAAAAATACAGACCTTGCTCAATCAATACAATTTTTCCAACCTGCCAACCAAGGGAGGGGGGGAGCAGTGTGTACAATGCCAAAATTGCTCAAATTTAAGCAAATAAAAAGCTTCCAGGGATGCCAAAGGGGTGGACTCACAAAGGGATGTTTGCATTCTATACATGTAAGCTCTCTCGAGATTTTAACCACTAAGAAAAATGTCAAACAACTCACGTTGCTCCATCTCCAACCCCTGCAATTTGACTTTGTTAGCTTCATGCTGGGCTTTCTTCTTTAATCTGCAAGCCCTGAAGGTTTTGATAAGAAAATATTTTGAGCCATACTTACAATTAATGAATTCTAATTCTGGAATTGCAGCTTTGCAGCTGCATTGGTATTAGACATAACAAAATAATTCTCTAAAACAAAATAAACAGAAAACCCAGGTATTGAAGTTATATTAAGAGCAAAGGCACAAAATTTGTTTATGAAGCTGACAATGTTATTTTAAAGACTTTAAAGGGGATACAGCTGTATTCACTTTTTCTCATTAACGCTCATCTGGGGCAAACTACCATTCACCTCTAAAACACGATCACCAGATGGTACCGGTGCAAAACTAAACAATGAAAAGATCTATAGATTAATTGCCACGCAAGCATAATTTCCAGACTACTTTCCACACAAACAACAACATCCCTCATCAACATTATCTTTAGGGCTTTCTTTGCAGCAGCAATACAAATGTTTTCCTCACAAGAAAAGCCTTGCTATGGTAAGATTCCCTTCCCTGTATGCTAGTGGGTACCCTTGATATAGAAATGACATGAAACATGTCACTTCTGTGATTGGCCTCAAGGGAAAGAAGTTATCATTATGCCAACCACAAAGTAGTGGCGTGTTTAAATGTTCCACAGACTTAAAAGTACATGTAATATCAGCATATAACATGCGCAAAGAAAAAGGAATTGCTTGGTGGCAGAGGTTTTTCTCTCAGCGAAAGAAAACAGTGTTAACCCTTTTACACCCAAACCAGCCTAAATCGGCCAGACTTAGTATTTTACTCTGTCAAACGCCAGACAATTTTACTTGTCAATGGGTTAAAAACAACTGTACGTAGAAAGACAAGCAAAAGGAAACATAGAGGATAAAAGAAACCTCCACCAGCAGGGTGATTTTTGAAAACAATAATAAAGCAGTGTATAATAAAAACAATGTATGATAATGATGTTATTGGCTTCGCTTCGTTGTGATACGCAAACAATCAAGATCTTGGCAAGTGCCATCAGTCTAAGCATCCAACTTCAGCTGACAACACTTACAGTGTACCTTGAAGTTACAACATGACTGTACATGAAGTGAACACTTCCATTGGCAGAAACTGCGCTTCTTTTCATCCACGCATAAATAAGGGCACAAATGATTAATTCCTCTCCAGGACAGTTGGCAAAATATTTAAAATTTGCATAGTTGTGGACTGGCTTCCAATAGCCCAGCAACAATTTATGAGACAGTACCAAAACGTTGCTGCATCAGCAGTAAAAAAAAGGAAAAAAGGAAAGGAACTTTATTTAAGTGTCTAATCTTCTAGTGCTGTAGAGCACTAATCGGGACACTGTAGATTGAAATTAACGAGTTAACGCAAATCAAATCAAATTTTGGTTTTTGAGGTATATATAAACAGATGATCAAAATACAATATGAGAGGAACTGACACGGCAACAATCACTGTGAGTGCTGCCGTGAAATAGGTTTGTCCCACATTTTGCCTTTGATAAATTTATGGACTCTAAAACTCAAATTTTGAAAAGTGTTTTTCACTGCCAACAGTCAATGCGGACTGAGTCAAAGCGTAACAACCCCTAACCTGATTGACAGATTTCACTCCCCTTGAACAGTTCATCAAAATTAATGTCACTCAAGTATGATTGGCAACGGGGAAAGTTTAGAGTCACTGAGAGCAAAAACTGCAGAACTTACATGTGATTGACTATATTCATGCATCCACCACATTCCTCAATTAAAAAATTAAAGAACTTTTCTCTTGAATTTGTAATGCACTTTTTCCACCAAAATCATGTACAAGAATGTACGTGGTAGGTGTTATTTTTGTTGACAGCGCAAATCCTTTGGTTAACTACCTTGCACATACATAGTCTGAGGGAAGTTGACGATTCTGGTGAAACCGTGCTGTTGCACGTGATAAGTTTCTATAAGGTCATTTTCATGCATTCTACATTTACACACATTGAGAATCCAGAATATTTTATCACCAATTTCTTTCCTGCGCAATTTCTGCCATAGTTCGTGCCTGGGCAAATACATGCAGTCATTCCCTTGTTGACAAAAACATATGCCTACTACAGGTTATTTTTATACTGTTAACGATCATGGGAAAAATAAAACTTCAAATCGTGCAAGATTACACCATCAGACCAAAGTCCACGTTGTATGTCCTTACAATTAAAACCAGATCATAAGATCCTGCAAACTAATAGCTTCACAGAAAGAAGAAGAATGCAATGAATTCAGTACTTTCAACATCCACCATAATTTCATCTGATGCTAGTTTCCACAGACAACGACACTGATGTCATCAAAACATACTACGAAAACTTAGTTTTACTTCTAGTGGACGAAAAAAGAAGATACGAAACTAATCAGAAGCATTTAGCCAGAAGAGCGTCCAAATCAAGCTTAATAAAAACAGAGCTAAAATAATCAATGATAAATAAGTTACAGCTTTAACTCTAACTTTATCAACTTCTATTTCCTGCTGAATACCACAGCTGAACACGATGGAAAAGCTTTCTTGACTTTTTGAAAAAAAAAAAAAAATTTACGTTCTGCAAGTTGCATTAAAGAATATACGCTTAAATACCTTGAGGCAAGCTTGTTTTTCTCCTTACGTGACTTATTCCTGGCGTTTTGTGGTAACTGATGTATTGGTTTCAAGTCGCCGATAATCTTATTTAGACGTTCTAGCTCTCGGATTATTTCCAAAAGTTTTCTTGGATTTGGCGAAAGGTCATCTTGATCTCCCCTTCGACCCTTGCGATTTCTGGCCACGCCAGTCCCGTGAAGATGACTTTCAACATCAAAATCCTCGTCGCTATCCATATATTCATCAGCGGATTCCTCCTCCATGGCTGGGCTGTCGGGTTCGTTAACAATTGATTCGGGTTCATTTTTCTGTACCTTCTCTGCAGAAACCCCTGTTGTAACCTCGTTGTTGTACAATCGACTTTTCATTTCTGCAGAAATTAACTTTGGCACTTGGCTATTACAAACTTCACCGTCGCTGCGCGTTCCTGACTTTCTTTGCGGCAAAACTATAATTCTTTCTGAAGAAGCAGATTTTTCGCGCTCGTTGTGCCAAGATGTGTCTTGGGTCATAGTCCATGTTGGCTTGCTGGGAAGTTTCTTCTCGGTAGTTTCTTTCTGAACTTCAACTCTCCCTCCATAATGGTAATTCGAGTCTCTTTTCATTTCAATCATTCGCGGTCTTTCAATCTTTTCTGCTGTAAGCTCCAAAGCGATATAAGGTTGCGGCTTGCGAGTAGTTGTGCTATCCCCCGAAGACGAATTCTCCCCTTCCGTCCGAGTTGCAATGCGATGAAGCCGCTCCATTTCAGGATTGATGAGCGGCGACAACGAACGGTGATCATTCAGTTCAGCTAAAGTAGGCCCAGCTATTTTGCAGCCTTCACTGTCTATGTCAGTTCTGAAAAATTCCAGTTCCATATCAAAATCTCCCCCCAGCCCGCCAAAAGGGGGGCTAGGCAATTCTTGGACCTTGTCCCAGTTTGTGTTTTCTCCTTCCTTCTCGCCAAAGAAGGTAGTCTTTCCGCGTTCAAAGCCATATTCCTCGAATGGAGAAAACAAACCACCAAAGCTTTCTTCCAAACAACTCTCCACGTCCAATGAAAGCTGAAAAATAAGGATACCAAAAAAACCTTCGAGCGAATATTATGTAACTTAACAAACACAACCACGATCGATGTGGAAGACATCGCAAAATCTAGGAAGCATACGAACTGCCGAGGACATTAAAGTATTTTCCAATAAAATCAACATACTGGGGCAAATTCTACTCCTTGCTGCATGTACTTCAAAGGATCTATAGGCTGTAAATCTTGCTTCAAAGGGGAAAAAAGTTAGATCCTGCTTCTTCTCCGAGCAAATTTTCTTCTTTGTTATTGTTTTCATTCCGGCCGCGGGTGAAATCAGCATCACGAGACCTGTCTTGTCAAGCAGGAATTTTTTAACCAATCATCACCCTTACCTTGGCCATACAGCTCCGCCCACGAAAGGCAATTGTCACGGTTACAAGTCCAAAACACTCGAAAAGAACGAGACCTTTGAGAAGAAATGCTATTTCCCAACAGCTTTCCAGCTGCTATTGTCAAGGGCCAAAACATCATTTCAGTTTCTACCGATATTTTCGAGACACAACCGGAAATACGGAGAGAAAGGTGGTGAAACTGGTGTTTCCTGCGCGCTTCTGGTTTGAATCTACGTCACGGATCAACAGAACTAGCTGCCCCGTGGGTCAAATATCTACCAATCCCCACCACTTTTAGAACATGAAGATGACGTCATCATCACTCAGCAAAACAGAACGATCCTCTGGTCACGTGCTTGGATGTAAACAAAGCCACGACTTCCGCTAATTCTTATGAAACAGGGAAGAACTCTGCTTGCAGTAATCCGAAAAATCCTGTAACGGATTTGTCTCGAAACTTGTTGCGTGCGATTCTTTGAAAGTCAACCGGAATTCAAAATTCCTTCCTCTCAATTTAAGACAGATTGCTCGTAAATTTTTGATTCAATATACAAGATTTTCGAGTGATTAAGGTCCGGATTTTGAGAGTAAGATTTAGAGATTTTGAGAAGTAAGCGATAAAAGTTACACTGATGTTATTGAAAACAATTAGGGGTGAAATATTTCTAAAAAAAAAGTGCTCTTCGCCTCGTAAAGTTCCTTGACAGTTTCGGGGAAAATTCAGAACTTCAACTGGATCGTTGTCGTTTTAAGGTCTCACATCACAGACAAAAAATAAAGAACAACAATCAGTCTAGACGGAATCGAAATAAATATGTCCAGTTCTAGTTTCAAACGCAAGTCGTTACTACTGAAAAGTGACACCAATATTTCTCATGAGAATTATATTCTTCCTCTCCTAATCGAAGGCTCCGATATGTCCACATTTATATAACAACTCCTGAGATACCAAACCTTGCAAAAGTAATGAGATATTAAAATAGAAGGAGCTGATTGGTTCTAAACGAGCAAAGAAACCAAGGACACTATAAATAGAATCAATTCCTTCAACCCCTAACATGAGCATTGGCTAACAGCGCATAACAAATGAAATAAACCATTGAGCTCTTCGCTAAGTCACAAACGTCCCAGAAAGGTGTGTTGCCTGTTCCTTTTTTTTTAACTCAAGGAAATAGGCTAAAATGGGAGAATTGAAGCATATTTTGTACGCAGGGTCGACGATGCTTCATAAAATAGGAGCAAAACATTCATGTAGAACAACCTTCACCAATATTGCTTCAACAACTTGACCTTGGTTGGGAAAAAAAGGTCTCATTTAAAGTCATTTAGGATGATAAACGAAAAAAATAATTAAGTGCATATTCCCTGCCTTGCCCTGAACATATTTTTCACTTCACATTTGCGTCTTGTGGCTTCATTGAAAAACCTGTTAACATCTGAAATGTTTCAGTAATGCTGGTTAGGTATTGACCGATCACAGTTAGGTGTAGAACATACAAGCATTCGTCGCTAACCGCTAACCGCTACTGGCTTTTTCCTGAGAACAAAAAATGTCCATGTCGTTCACCGTAATATTTTGTTCAGGTGCATCACACAAGATATGAAACAGAAGCAATTAATCTGACACTTAGAATTTATTTTATACAATTTGGATGGATGTCTTGGTCTTTAACACATAATACAGTACTATTTTCATAAGAACGATTAATTTTGGGGCCGAGGCCGAATGTGTTTATTTTTGCGATTCGAGCCTGAAAACGTTCTTAACATGTTCTTAAAGTTGTGTGGTATACTAAGGGTGCGTTCGATTAACTCTATTCTGGAATAAGAGGACGTGGAGCGATGATTGAAAACAGCATGTTTGGCGTTTTGAAAGAACAAGGACAATAAAGATATGTTTAAAATAGCATTCTAGCAGGTGTTTGACAATTTTATTGTGAATCTCCGTAACAGCAACAACAACATTTATTTATACCAACAGGAAACAAAAAAAGTAGTACATTGATTTTGAAACTGAAAAATAAGGTATTAGCTGCCTATAACAACCATAAGGACTACGAAAACTAAGCAGCTATCTATGAAGTACAATTAGAAAAGATTACAGTCATTTATATTAAATATAGTAAAAGTAACCGCCATCTTGTTCGCTGACCGCTGAACCAAGCGTAAAAACGAAGGATTTCTTCCCAGCCTATCCCATGTATTCCTATTCCGAAATAGGGTGAATCGAACGCACCCTAAGTTCGACTACAAACTGAGTTGTGTAAAGTAAAGTGTATCATGCAATAACAAAACCAGTGTTAATGTGGAAAACAAGAGGGAGGGGAAGGTGATGTTGATCGTCATATCACAATTTTGTCGTACTCGTCGGAGGTGACATCTGATCATACGCTCAAGCAACGATTTTGTCTACACTATTCATATGCATAGTCCTTCTACCAAGGGTGCATCGTCGCCTCTCAGAACCACTTTCCAGAAATTTGGCAGTACTTTTAGAGACCTGGGGCCCGTTTCTCGAAAATCCCGAAAACTTTTCGAGCCCGAAAATCCATTTGTGAAACTGCCAATCGCTTGTTTTGGAAAGCCGATCTTTTAACATGTTTTCAAGGCAACTAAAAGAAACACGACTGTCAAGTTTGACGACTTAAATCCTCTCCGTTCTTTAGATACAAAGGGAATTGTGACATCCGAAACGGGCCCGTAAAGTTTCAGTTGTTCAAGGGGTGGATAGCGCCATCCACTCGATAAATCACTATCCATCAGGAGCCCATCTGGAGCGTGCAACTTCCATACAGCGTCTGTGAAACGGCGTTTTCACAAGTAGGTTTATTTTTAGACTAGCCCTTCCTGCGAATTAGGTCAAAAAACAAAGGCAGTTCCGGTTCGGTGACCCTATGACGTCAGTTTAATTTCTAGTAATTGGTCATCGGGGGTTCTTTGGGAGTCTCATTCGCGGGAAATTCAATCTAAAAATAAATCGGTCTGTGAAAACGCCTTTACACAAACACAGTAGAGTTGTAGGCTCCGGGTCATGGGTTCCTGTATACACTAGATAACGCAATTGTTTTTGCTAGTGTTTATCCGTTAATTAAATAGAGTTATCCACCCTTTGAACAACTTGGGCCTGAGCCCTTAAAGCTCATATAAAGAGAACGAGTTCGAGATTATCGGTATATTCATTCAGAGACAACAAACCAATTTGACAGCGACTTTGCTTTCAGTTTGTAATATGCGCAAATGGTACACTGGCGTTGCACCCCTTTTACCGTGAAGGTACACAAAAGCTAGTTAAGATACCGGTTGTCGAGAACGAAGCGACTAAGATCTTAAAACATGCACATTTAACTGTAGCATGTCTCGAAAATTTCACACAAGAAACCTTCACAGTGTAAAGCAAGCACTAAAAGTTTGAAAACCCAATACGGCAAAAGCCCACACTTCTCCACTTAGGCTCCGTTTAAATGTAGAAAAGTTGTCCCGGGTAGAAAGAGTCGCGCCTACCCGAGCTACCACGGGCGAGCCAACATTTCCTACATTTACTTATAAAACGCGGCGAACCGTTTACACGAGAAAAAAAAAGTGCACTTGGCTAGAAGGGTGACCTACCTAGCCGGGTCACCCTTTTTCGACGGTAGGTTCACCGTCCTAGCCGGGCCAACGTTTTTTCCATGTAAACACTTCGGCTCAAATAGCCACAATCTCAGACATAATAGTTGGGATACTTCATGCCTACGTTGCCTGCCCCTCTCAATATTGTTTATCGCAGTTCAGTCACCAAATCTTTCACACCAACATCGAGAGGGAAGGAAGAGACAAAAGTGTCCCAACAATTATGTCTGGGACTGCGGCTCAACGAGAACGCATGTTTCATGAGTCAAATGAGTCAATGAGTCAATGAGACTCACGGTCAATATAGCAATAATTTGTTGATTAAGCCTGAGCCCTCGTTTCAGTGATTAGGCCTAAGCACTCTCTGAAATTTTATCTTTCATTTTATGGTTTAATTAACTGCACTAACGCGTTGACTCATTGACTCATAAATACTTAACACTCCGGCTCAACTCGGTCAAGGCAAGATAATGAGAGCATGCGCAACCGCTGTCTTCCCAGTCTCCTAATGATCAAAGTAGCTCTTGACATGGGTAAGAGGTTTGCACGGCAGCCTTGTTGCATGGCAGGAACAATGAAAATGTTTTGCATTAGAAAGAAGATTTGTTCCCATGGGGAAAGAGAATCTATTGTTCCTGCCATGCAAAACCTCTATTGACTTCTTTAGCTTGTAAGTTTTGTTTGTTCTCAAGGGAATTTTCCTTTTGTTTATTCATAAGTTATGCATACATATGCACGTGCATAAGACGACATTTGAAAGAAACTGTTCCCTAGAGTAACATCACGTGCTCTGGAAATGGGAAAACAAAACGTACAGGCTAAAAAGGTCTATTCTTTTCTCATATAGACCCTATGCAAAAATGGCTGCCTTTAAATTATTCTTTTGTTCATATTCAAAATAGCCCACTAACCTCGTTCGGGATAACAAATTCTTTAGAACTTTTGTCTCAAAAACGAGGTTAGTTGGGCTATTTTGAATATGAACAAAAGAATAATTTAAAGGCAGCCATTTTTGCATAGGGTCTATAAACGCTCGCTAAATTTGACTCGGCTGGCCGGGAGGGTGACCCTCTAACCCGGGGCAACTTTGCTCACAAAAAAGGGCCTAAACGAACGATTTACTTTTCTTTTTGTCATCATGGTCTAATTTTATAATCTGATTTATAATTGGAAGCTGTCTTAGTTCATAGACTTCACCTTTGAGCTTATAGGCCGGGACACACTAGGCGACAAATCGCTCCATGTGTACAACTTGCAAAACAAGTCACTGTGACACGACGCCTGTTCGGTGCACACGCAATGATCTCGTATGAAGGGGAACGTGAACTAGTCTTCTAATTCAATATGGCTGACCATAAGACGCTCTCTCATTGGTTCAGTTATATTTTGTCGCAGCGACTCGTTGCCGGAAGTGTACACATGGTGCGACAAATACTGCTTTCGCTAATTTTGTCGCTGCGATTAGTCGCACCAATTCAAACTGGTTTGAATTTGTGCGACTGATCGTGGCGACAAAATTCTGCCGCAGCGACAATGATCTTCATAAAATTAACCGTGTCACACAAGGCGAATAGGCCAGTTTCGTATTCTAACGGTTGGACTTGATCTAGCATGAAATGGAGGCTAATGCAGGCAAATTAATTTGCATTTGAAAAGATTTGCCCGCATTAGCCTCCATTCCATGCTAGATCCAGTCCAGCCATGAGAATTCGAAAATGGTCTATTGCTGCGGCGACTTGTCCCCGCGACTCTGTCGCAGCGACTTATCGCCCAGCGTGTCCCGGCCTTACAGCCACTAACATCGCTCTGCTCGTAGAGAACATGTCCAAATTTCTTAATTTATCAGCCACTAATTCTAATGGCGTTAAGGTAACTCATTCACTCTAATGACAGTAACTACTTAAAACAGACGACTGTTTGCTACCAGTAATGAGTACTGAGTTTAAAAAGTTCCCCGGAAATGCAATTGTCCAAAACAAGAATTTAGTTTTGCGACGAACTATGTTTCACTCCGAGAAATCCATCTCAACCATATGGTTCTGCCGTCCACCTGTAGAGTTTGGAGAGACCTGCTGTGCAAAATACAGTGGTTTAATTCAAGTGACACAACAAGTCGAAATTCGTTGTTTGGGCGTGCTTAGACTAAACACTAGCAATGCACCACGTTTCTCTTCCCAATTAATCGAGCCGAGTTCACTTTATCAAAGAACGTAATCCTTTCTGTCCTTGATTCCCAACCAAAACCCCCGGTTAGGCTCGGACCCGTTTTAGCATGAAGGGAGGATTTCCGAATTGCCACGCATGAATCAACCGTGAATGA
This sequence comes from Montipora capricornis, assembly GCF_036669925.1. Taxonomy (NCBI): domain Eukaryota; kingdom Metazoa; phylum Cnidaria; class Anthozoa; order Scleractinia; family Acroporidae; genus Montipora; species Montipora capricornis. The sequence continues at coordinate 66,669,864 of NC_090885.1, forward strand.
AGCCATTTCTCATCAGTTCAAAGCTGCTTTAGATTCAACGTACTCCATCGCCTTGGTCTTGACGTTTTCTACACTGATAGCATCACCATGCTTTCGTTCGAAGTCCAGATAGCGTTTGAAGAACAGCTTCATCTTTTTAGAAGACAAGTTGATGTGGATAACTCTCTCAAATATTTGCCTGAAAGAAAGTCAGTCAAAGCGGTGATCACTAACACAGAAAGTCGTAAAAGACAAAATTGACTTTGGCCATGGAAGATTTTCATCACCCAGGATACAACTTGAGCCACCATATTCAAATCCTAAAATGATATATTTTTTTTGCACTTCAAAATATTATATTTAGTTGTCTACTCACCATTCCACTACCACATGTGCCTCGTTCATCATTATCGCCTTGATGCGTTCCTTAGAGGTTTTTTATTTCAGCACGTTATTAAAAATGTTGTTGTTTTCTACAAGAACTTCTGGGTGAGCAAACAAAATTTGCGAAGGAACCTATAAAAACTCCTCGATTGTTGAGGTTGAACAATCGATCTTTTGGTCACAGCTCTAACGGCGATACTTGAAAACCCGAACATTCAAGTGTCCTCTAACCTTATTTATTTGATCTTACATTAATGCATTTAAAAGGTGACACCACATTTGACAAGAAATAGTCAAATACATAAGCTAACAGCTGATACATCCAGTAGGGAGTATACAGACCGTATCCTTTCGATGAAAGACAACACTTTTTAAAGCTTCATACAGTGCTTCTTTCAGAGCAAACTCAGCCTTCCCTAACGTTTCTAGAGGGAGGTCCAACACACATGAAAGTTTTGCATTTGGTCGACCATTTGTCATCAAACTTCACGCAGACGCAGACAAACCGGAACCAGGATTTGTGCTTCCGGTTTTGGATTCTTCCAGAGCCTCCCTCGCCCTTAGCGCTGGACAAGGGTAATGGAGGCTCTGGGAACGAGATTGCAGCTTACGCAGAAAATTTTATTGCCCGTAATGCGCATGGCGAAACGAAGTGTCCGAAGAGAAATGTATCCCTGGAAATATTGATACTCAATGTAAATACTTTAGGTCTTGCTTGTCTCATGCTAATTAGAGCTATTGTTATTTTTACCCCACTGGGAATACAAAATTTAAATAAGAAAAGAAAAACAAACTGAATTCTGGTAGTTGTTTTATGCTGTTTTTCCGCTGAGGACACAAAAGAAATGAACTCAAATGCGTGCGGCACGTGCGACACGATCATTTTCCCTCCTGAAACATCCAAAAGTATTCTTTTTTTGTGGCTTTGCTATAACAGTAACCGCTATCGTTTCTCAACTTTCCTCATAACTGGAGCATTCCACCAGTGCTCGGCGTAGCAGAAAATATTCAACGAAAAGCGAGTAAAACAAGTAACAATCAGCAGGTGCTTAGCGAAGGAAAAAAATTTGAGCGAGAAGCGCGAGTCGGAAGCCACGCAAGCGGCGGGAAAGAAATGCTGTCCGTACGAAACGCGGGAAACCGTAGATGTTCGACCACTGTTTTGCGTGGTAAAACCTGCGGCAACTGATGAAAAGAGCAAGGAAACGCGCAAGCACTGCTTGGCGCGACGAATTTTGATGGCGGCACCAAACCAGAAAAAAATGTAAGCGCGAGAGAACATGCCAATGTTGCAAAGTAAGGAAACATGCCACAGGTGCTTCGCGCTGGGAAACATGCCACTGGTGCCAAACAAAAGATAAATGCTCCGGTGCCAAGAACAAGAATAAACGAGTACCCCTTACTAAAAGAAGAAAATTTTGTCACCATTGCTAAGTGTGAAATTAATATAACCGGAGAAAGGAAAACGTTCTTATCTTGGAAAGAGATTAAACGCATGCCACCGGCGTGTATCGAGCGTGGAGAGAGGCACCGGTTGGGTGCAACTCGTATTTAAATCGACGTGATTCGGTTAGCATATAATACGTCGAGCAATCTTCAACAAATGGACATCTGATATCAATGCAGTGGTAAAGGAATCTTACATAGTCGTGATGCTGCAACTCAGAGCGTAAAAACTCCACCATACACAGTTTGAAGGGCTGAAACGTACCTAACAGGCTCCTCTTCTCCTTGCTTGATCAACATATCCAGATAAACAGACCACAGATCACTTCTCTTTGGATAGTTCGTCAAAATGCTTTCAAACATTGTCTGGCCTCGCTGAGGTTCGCCGTGTTTGAACTCTAGCAGAGCAAACTGTACAATGGTTTCAATGTCTGTAGAGAAAAAATTATAATAGCAACAAACCTATAGATATAACGATTGTTGGTTTAGTTTTAAACGCCTTCTGCCCTTGTTTGCCGTTCCCTCTACAAAACAGAAGAACAATCGACCAATCCTGGCCACAAAAAACGCAGATTTTCACAAACACCGTTAACTCAGGTAAGAATAAACATTATTATATGACCAGCTCCGTGAGCGGTCAAGATGAAGGAAATCGCGCGCCGTGATTGGCAACCCGAGTGGGCAAGATGGAGCTATCTTGCCCGCTCGTGATTTCTCGCTTGGTCCCGCCAGATCAAAGATCATTTTTTTGGTGATTTATCCCATATAATAAATCCTTTATTGACCAAGCGTCTTGTTCGGTCAAGATGGCTGGATATTGGCTTCGTTTTTTTTTTTTCGTGTTTATTGACCTCGACTTCGTCTCGGTGAAAAATGGTTTACTTCCTCTCGGTCCATAAACCCCGGCCATAAACACAAAGAACTTGGCCAATATCCGGCCATCTTGACCTCACGCTTGATCAATAACCCATCTGTATAAATAGCAGAGATAAAAAAACGAATGAATCAGTCGTTGGGCGCCAGAATGCCGTTGAGGACACTTAACTTTTCGAACCACGGTTGCGTAAAAAACATGTAAAGGTATGTAAAGGTATAAAGGTACACCTTATTTAACGTCGGAAGTTCCATTACCCTCAACAGAGTATTCTCCTAGGAAGCCGACGGTGCGCTCATCTTACCCCCCTCTTTCCATCAGTGCTCGTTTGTAAGGGTATTTAAAGCTACCTGAAGCTACACAGAATGGAAAGAAGCAAGGATGTGACGTAGTAGTGTAGTGAAGTTATCAGTCTTTCCCCCTCTGGGCTTTTCAGGACTAATTTACAATGCTTTCTGTGGGTCACTAAGGATCGAACTCGGGGCCTCTCGCACAGAAGGCCGCGTACTAACCAACTGTGCAATCCTTACTCCTTCAAACAAGGCTCTTTATTTAAAAAAAAAAACTGTTAAGTTATGCTTTCATTGAGTCATAGGCGTTGACGTTGAGTCGTTGGCCTTAAAGAGTGTGTCTTTCGTTCTTCTCTCTATGCCAAGGCGTTCAAAGACGCCTTCAGGCGGCTAGCGGGAGTCATTCAATCTCTCCAGAGGTTGGTTGCATTTACATTGGCTTGCTGTAGGTTTTTCAGTTAGGGAAGTACCTTACCTTCACCTTCCTTTTGGAAAGTAGACGGTTCGGTTTAGTATTCTGGACGTTTAGTTGTTGCCACTCGCGAGGTTGCTACCCTTTCGGGCCGCTGTCCAGTCTTCAACCCTCATCCGCTGTTTTCTAGATCATTAACTTACGTTTTCTTTTGGGTAGACTCTTCAGACTTCTTTGCAGCAGTTTTCTGCCCGTCTCAAGCTTGCCCTGCTTCATGTAGAAAGAGCCGAAGCCGATCCACACCTTCTTACTTTGATTAAAGCGCTTAATCATGGTTTGGTACAACTGTTCTGCCAACTGAGGAGAAGGTGCAAGAGAAATCAATAAAAGAGATCTGCATGGAAATGAGATGCAAATAAATTACCGTGGATGAAATATTTTCTGTCCCTTTTTTTTTCACAGGTCACTGCCCATTTTTATCACAGAGCCTGAACACGAAAGTCCTGCTTTTTGCGATCAGAGGGTAACATACCTCCATTTTATCAGTTCTTGTGTAGATCCCAATCAACTGAAAGAAGACCTTCTTGGGCTCATTCTGTTGTAGAGCTCGCTCGAACACCTTAATAAGGGACTCTTGTGTACCGTACAAATTTTCCAGGTTCATAAGCGCCACCCAAACATTCAGTTTCTCCTGCTCTTCCCTGCAAACGATTGACAACAACGTTCATAACATTAGCATGCATCCTTTCCCACGGCTTTGACGTTTCGCATGTCCAGACATTACAACACAGTTTATCATTTACGAGCTTCAAAAACGACGAAGCCAACCTCAACGAGAACCTTACGAAACAACAACCTAATGAGAGAAACCTTCTATAAGGGGACAAATTTGCCGTTCATTTCTAATAACAGTTTCAAGAATTTAGCAACATACAGATTTCGCTTAATCGATCCAGTAACAAACTGCATCTACTTAAGTAAACGCTGCTTTACTTTATTATTATTTATATAGAGCAAAATACATGGGTATACGATCTAATGCGCTTACTTCCTTTTCCTTCCACCAACAGAGGCCAGTACTACTATTCGATCAAGTTTCCATTCAAGGATCGCGACGGTTGTGACTAAAATGGATCCGCCACACTGATCTGACACTTCGGTATTACAAATACATAACACAACTTACAACTTTAGGGCCAAACAAGGAGACAAAAACCGTTTATTCCATGCACTCCAAGTTTATCGTTTGTACTGTTAAGTACTGTCTAATCTGCACTATTTAAGCCTATAGTAAGCACAAAATCTCTGAAACATGAGACCGGGACGAACTCAGACCGGTATGAACTTGTAACGGTATGAATTTTGTTTTTTTTCAAATTTTATTTTTTTGTGATAATAATAATAATAATAATAATAATAACAACAACAACCACAACAACAACAACAACAACAACAACAACAATAATAACAACAATACAGTGAAAGAAAAATTGCACAAAACAGTGCTACTTAGTTACATATCTACTTAACTACAGGTCCACTTAACTGTTGCAGAGATATTTTGTTACGTGTTGCGTTACTCGCTTAGTTATATTAGGTGTCATTCGAGACGGTACATTGTTTTTTTGCATACTTGAAAAGAGTAGTCGGAATCACAAAAAAGATCGTGTCGTGTATCAATGAATGTTCTCGTCCGAATCGTCCAAGTTTGGAACAGTCAACTATTTTGTCGTTCGGTTTTACCGTCATTTAACGTTGTTAAATCGATTATAACATGACTACAATTCCACTTAATCATAGTCCTACTTAATTACAGATCAGAGTTATTTACATCGACAACGGTATTATACATATCTTAAAAACTGGATTAACATTATTTATTTTGAGAGCGGTATTATAAATGTCTTAAGACAGGATTAACATCAATCGTATTTTTCCTTTCGATCTCTGTCGTGAAAAGAAGAAGAAAATGTGGTAGATGCATAATATCAAACATATAAAAAATAAATTTGTTTGTATGTATGTCTGTGGTTAAGATACAAGGCTCAAAGCGGCAATAAATGGTTCCCATTTTTTGTATTACTCGGTGTGTTGATATATCTGGTGTATATGGGCAAAATGATATAAGAAGTTATTGTGTGTATTGTTATTGGACAGGATCCTTTCGCTCTGCACGTCCAGATAAAGTTCTTAGCTATAAGGCAGGCTTCAGCGAGGATTTCTACGGTAACCGATATGATGAAGAGATAGGGAGATAAGGCGCAGCCTTGCCTAACCCCTGGACTTGACGCAAAGAAATTGCTCGTCTATCCATTATTAAGTATACAGCTCTCGATATTGCAATAAAATAATTTCACCCAGTTTAACAATGAAGGACCGAAACCGCAATGCTGAAGGGCTTGGTTTATGAAAGACCACTCTAGAGTGTCAAACGCTTTTTCAAAATCAAGAAAAAGAAGTAGTCCATGCTTTCTGCGTACTTAATCACGCTATCCAAGGTCTGTATATTGTCACTAATACATCTTTTTTTAATGAATCCTGTCTGAACTTCTGTGAATAAGTTCTGTTTGCCATGGCCTTTGATGTAATTTTATAATCGCAGTTTAATAAAGTGAGAGGGCGCCAGTTTATAACCCATCGACTCCTGGGGGTTCCCCATTGACGAGTAAAATAGTCTGGCGTTAGACAGAGTAAAATACTAAGTCTGGCCAGTATAGGGGTGAATGGGTTAATGAGACAATGAGTGATTAATCAAATTGGGATCTGCTTCTTTCTTAAGGATGAGTTTGATAATTCCCCGTCTTTGTGATGTGGCGAGTTTTCCTTTATTGTAAGAGAAATTTGAAGCCGTTGTTAGTGTTTCTCCTATATCTGCCCAAAAACATTTGTAGATATCACATGGCAGACCATCTGTACCAGGTGATTTTCCCGGCGACATATCATTTAAAGCTTCCAAACATTCCTTAGGGCTTAGTAGGCCTTCACAGTGCAGTTGGCTTTCTTCCTTCAGCAGTTCACTAGTAGGTGGAAAATTTTGAAGCCGTTTTGTTTGGGGACGAAACGATACCTTTGGTCTCATAAATATACCGCTGACCCAAAAGCAAACAGGCTTGAAATTCACTGACCTAAATGAGATTGTCTTGAGCGCTCTCTCGCCCACAGCCCTTGCCTTGTCGATGTCTGTGGTGTGAAGGTGGTAGGCCATGTATTGCAGCCACACAACCGAATTATTTGGAGATGATACAACGAGACGGTCAAAGTCCTCGGCAGTCTCTGGAAGGCGATCCTGGTCTAACAGCGATTGTTCAGTCTACAAAGATAGAGAGATGGAGAGAAACATACTTTGATAAACTCTTTTTAGTACGGAGAGCGCCGTGTTCCACATCCACATCCAGCGTCCCAGCCACTGGTTAAGGGCAACGCCCCCCCAACCTTTGACTCACGCGATCATCACGGAATTCATATACCCCGACCGTGCCGTCAATAATTAACATCAACAAACTTGTCTAATTCTCGGTTTTCACATGACGTCACGACCGCCATGTTGGTGCCCCTAAACAAAGAAAAGGCGGCCATGTTGGTGCCCCGACCAAATCCTCCGGGAATTTAACTCTATTATCATGCAAACGCTTCCTTTTGTTTTCGTTGAAAAACATGGCTGTTGATCACGTGAGTGAAAACCAGCAATAATTACATTCCAATACCTTATACAAGAAGTTCTCTTCCGCTTTTTTGGCAGCTCTTTTTTGCCGTTTGGTCTTCTTGCGAGCAACCTACAGATGTTGAAGAAAAGCAGAACCATCTTGAGTCACATTCGATAGTCATGAATTGCAAGGCAACAACTCGTAATGCAGTAAAATGCAGAGTACGGTAATTGCGATGATCATTCCTTCCTTCCATCAAAACTCCGCAATTCATATCTAAACATTAAATTAATAAGTGTATTTTCTTGGCGCGATGGTAATTACGTGTAGACGTAAGGCGTAGTAGCTCACCTGTGCGCTGGCTTCTGTTTCACTATCGCCACTTTCCTTATCGCTTTCGTGCTCCCTCTTGCTGCTCAGATTTGTCTCTCCAGCCTCGCTCCAGTCAAACCCGCTGGAAAGCTGATTAAGATCAAATACAGAAAGGAACTCTTACGGACTTTGCTCGGTGATCAAATGACTAGAATCAATTCAAATGCGGTGCAAAGGTTTAACATTATGGGATGGCGTAGCAAATAGTTTTCGTTGCAGAGAACGACAGTAACGTACTTGTAATCTTGCCAATCCATTTGCTTGGGACGCACTGTGTTCAGGACCCTGAAGGCAAAGCAAATGAAAGTATTTATCAGTTACAAGAAGGAAAACCAACCCCTATTTACAGCAGGAGGCATTTCTCTTTTTAGACCACTTTCATAAATAGCGACCACTTTCACTTTCTTTTGTCTTTATGTTAATTAGACCTATAGCCCTCATTTTGAAACAAAAATCTTTTGAAATTTGCTCGTCGTGGCGAGCACGCGAAAAACCAAACCCAAAACTGGAAGAATACGAGCACGAACAAAGTAGCACGTTTGAGTAGTTTTGTTGATAATATAATAAATAAAAAATCGTTTGAACCTGCTCGTGCATTTCGTGATTTATGGGCACGAGTGATGTTTTGAAAGTTCTCTCTGAGTATTCTTCCAGTTTTGGGTTCAGTTTTCTTTCAGTCGCCCATGTTTGGCAGACATCCACCCAGGTCTGTGTAGCTTTCAACGTGTTTTTGTTCTTCGCATTTTCTTTAAGTTGCTCAACGATGTTTTGGTTTGACAAAGCAAACCGACTGTCAGCCTTTTTTTTTCACTTTGGTGTTCAAATTTGGCGCTTCCCCGGTGTTTCCATAGCAACTTCCGTATTGCACTCTATAACCTATTTATGCATTCGCCATTGGCCAATTAGAAACAAGATATTTTGTTGAGTACATAATAACCCAAGAAAACAAATGAGAAGATAAGCGACTGAACCTAAAATATATTGATTAACTGCTGCAATGACTTAATTAACGACACACCAACCCATGTACTGAAAGTTGAACGTAACGTTATGTTTTTCAGAGTCAATATAAACTCTAACCTCTTCATCCGAGCTGCTTATCGGTTCTTCATCTTCCTCCTCGCTGTCACTTTCAAGAATATCTTCATGATCAGAGTCTGAATGGTAAAAATATAAACTCATGCATTCAAGATTGGTCGGTCATACGAAACATTCACCAGGTATAATTAGACAACTGGTAACATTTATATTTTGCTTCTCGTTCCAAATATAATCCCTTCCTTTTTTTCTTCACTTCAACATATGTCTATGAATTCCTTCTTTGCTTTCGGTGAGGGGCATTTGTTTTGGCCTCGACTGATTGAAGGGTGGCTCAAACTGCGGGTTTTGAAGACTATAAACCAGACAAATAATCGCAACCGAGAAAGA
>NC_090885.1:66683692-66716192 GCF_036669925.1 Montipora capricornis
TCTGAAATATTACTTCAAGTTAAATTGTTTCTCGATTTCCCAAGTTGTTCAAAGTTGAATCACAAAGCAACTAACCACGGTAAATTAAGTTTAAGTACTATGCAAAGAGCCTAAAGTTGTCGATCACCACCAGCAAGGACGGCCCCAACACGCGCGAAAACAGATGACTTTTTCTCTCTTACCAGTCAGTGAAAGTTCCAAAAATTCTCTTGATGTGTCTGCATCAAATACCACACATTTGTAACCATAACCAGGTTTAAAACTAGTATTTAATGACGTCAAAACCTGGAAGGAAAAAAACTTGAGTAAGAAAAGGTCGAAAGGTCGAAAGGTTGAAAGGTCGGACATATCTAGTGAAACAGAGTAACCCCGCGGTTGCTTATAGAGCATATTTTCACATGACGTCACGGCGACAATGTTGGTGTTCGAAAACAAAGAAATGGCGGGCATGAGGCATGATGTTGTACCAAACTAATCCTGCGGGAATTGAACTCTATTTTTATGCAAATACTGTACTTTACTTTCTTTTCTTTCAGTAATCAAATATGGTTGCTGGTCACGTGAGTGAAACGCTCCATACCTCACTTGACCGCATTATACATTGCTAACGTATATTTTTACTCTTATTCATCTCTCTTGTACGGCCACTCAAAGCAAACGTTAAGTAACAAACTGGATGTAAAATGTCATGTCATTCAATTGATAAATTCAGCGGCAAAGAACGAAAAAGGTAAAAATACGTACTCATCGACCAATTGGGAGGGCCGTATGGGAAAATAGCTAGCTCGATGTCATGTGCTCGGTCCGCATGCCACGTCTTGATTACTAAGTGTTATATTTTAAAACGGGTCTTTTATACGGCGTTTTCTTGTTTTTGCCCGGTAATGGATTTTTCATGCTGTCATAGGAGAGCAATCCAAAAATCGAACATGATCGAGAACGGACTAGAGGTCCCGTGGCGATAGAACCGCCCGAACTGTTATGACTTTGGATTGAAACAAATTGGAAAATCTCATACCTCTAAATCCGAAGACGCATGCAAGAGTGAAACTTTTCCCTTCACAGACGGACTTAACACCATCCACACACTGTTATTTGTGACCTGAAAAAGTACAATTATTCCACACAAAAAAGAACAGAAGAAAATAACGAACTGATGAGTTTTAAATGCCTCGTCCTGTTGTAGATTACAAGCTGAACCCAAAAAAAAGGCGCGCGGGAAAAACGTCTCCTTGAATGTGGAAACGAGAAGAGCATTTCTTGAAAGCCTGTTTGAGCTTGCTTCTAGCTCCCAAAAATCTAAGGCCTCTTCTCACGCGGCATATAGCCGCATTTTTTTCTCTTTTACGAAACGGTCTACTGACCGGCCGAGTGAATAAGACTACTAGTGGGATACCTTGTTCGGGAAAGCGAGTTTCTATGACGGTATTAAAAACGGTATGGACACAAGAAAAAACGAGGCGGACTGACAGTCCCTTAAAGCACTCCATCGGTACTTAGCCTGCCCCCCCCCCCGCACCCCCTCTCTCTCTCTGCGATAGGAGTGATCGCCATCAGCCTGAGCAACTTCTTTTATCCATTCCTCATTCCGTTTTGCGTGTTTCGAAGAAGAATGAAACTTACCTCCTTCACGAAACCATTAACTTCGTCCCCAACTTTGTAATCAGTAAGTTTTTTGTCATATTCAAACTCTTCTGTGTCTTCTGTACCCTGCTCTTCAATGTTGCTTGCCGACAGGTCACTTTAAAATGGAGCAACAGAAAATAAGACAAGTGCATTTCAGTCAGAGTAAAGAAATAAGAGAAAATTGCGTTTAAAATTTCATGGGTAGTTAATCGTTCGGAAACTGAGGTAAAACGTTAGGCCGCGAGGATACTGCACGGGAGAAAAACTGTAGAGTGGGAGGACAAGGAAAAGCTGAGGAGAGGGGAGGGAAAGGGAACTGTTCTCCGCTGACCCGCGCAATAGCCCATTTCCGAGTTGCTGCATGCGTCAGTTTCAAAGCGAGTCCTGGCGTACAACCATTCAAATGGAAATTAGTTGCGTATTCTTATGCAAATCAAACTCATTTCCCTTACAATAGTTGAGCACCAAGACTCAGTTCGAAACCGAGACAGACAGCAACTCGGAAATGGCCCATTAGACCAACTCAAAAACACTCAGTTTATTACGCAACAAATTCATGGGAATCCAGGCTCTTCTACGGCGAAACAAACGAAAAACGCTTGAATAGCAAACTGTTAATGAGAAGCTTTGCAATGTATAGATTTTGATTGCAAATGCAGGAAGAGAGAATCTCGGCCAACGTTCCATATAGGAAAATCTCTGTTTACGCAAGACTACCGTTTTCTAATCAGTCAACCGAGAATTAAAGTACTGATTATTGAAAGTGCATTGCATAATGAGATATCTCTGAAATTTTGAACCCGATAGTAATATACCAGATAATCTCTGAGCAATTATGCCTTGAAAATTCCTCCCTTTACCGGTCACAGGAAAAAGGTACACCTTAAAAACATTTAAAATTACTAAATACCTTGGTTTCATCGTAAGCTCCGCAACTACTTTTTTGAAGTTTCTGTGCGAAATTGGTAGATACCTATACGCGTGTCGAGAAAAGGAAATAAGCCTACGTAGGCTAAGGTACACACTTTTCGTACCGAGCTTCATTAAACAAATCTCAAAGATTACAATTAAGAATAATACAAAGAGAAATTAAAAACGGATGAAAACAAAGCCCAAATAGAAATAAATCATTAAAAAAGAAAACGCGATTGAAACAACACTTCCCCATTATAATTCCGAGCATAAATCTCGAGACTTTTTTGCCAATCACAGTGCGTGTACTATCTGAGAGATAAATTTCTTTCAAAAATAGTCTTAATGTTCACATCCTCTCGTTTAATAGAGTTCGAAAAATGATAATCGATCCAAGTAATCCCTCTGCATTTGGTTTTATGTCAATCGATTGAAAACCAAAGACGACAACATACCTGCGTGTCTTGAAGTCCCGAAATGCAAGAACTTTCACTTGAACCTTGTCACCCCTGCGAAAGCCCTTCAACGGTGATTCTCCCTAAGATGTAATGGAACAACAAAGGGACGATATCACTGTAGTGCTGGATAAGCAAGCACTTTAGTATTGTTTTGCCGATCTATTTGATTAGAACCTCCAACGTCGCGGGGGTCGATTGGAACCCATACGAGTTTTCCGTTCTGAGCACGCGCACTTTGAAAAATGTCGGCCTACTAACCTTGTGCGCATGCTCAGTAGGGAAAACTCGTATTCGTAGTCGTCGTCGTTCTCCAATCTAAAGGTCTCTATTAAATTAAAGGACTCAATGAAAGAAATGTATTTCGAATCCTGTAGAAGCCGCCTTAATTTTTCAGGTGTCTATAAAGTAACAATCGCTTAAATTACCCAGTTAAGAGCTGCGATGACTTCAATCTTTAGTCGAAAAAAGAGCTGAAATCAAACAACCTTGGCAAAAAGCAAATTTCAGCTTGACGTTTGCTCTTTGCCGTAAGCGCGGATACATGACGAGAACACTCTCTCTTGGTGTTGAATGATATGGAACATATTTGAACTGCGGTCTTGCTAGTGATGACCGATAATTTAAGGTCCGAGATTTCGTTGATATCTAGCCCGCAAAGCATGACGCTCGCAACAGAGGCAGCAGGCCAAAGGAATCAGGTGTACACCCTTGGAGCAAAGTGTCACGAACACTCCCACGATTTCACGCTTACCTCTGTCAGTTCATCACAGACGCGGGAGACATGCACTCGTCCGTGAAGTTTCCTTCCAATCAAATTTACGTTCATTTGAAGGTCCTTGACTGATTTCACCCTAGAAAATAAAACTGTGCGGTTAGGACCGGTTTACAGTCACGGCATACGTTAGAATCTCCTTTTAGGACAAAAGATGCTAACCGAGTTTGTGTATGTTTCTTGAGAATCTGTTTTCCGTCGTATTTGTGAGCAAGCATTCAAGGTATAGTTGACCAGTCATTCCTTGCTAAATTTGTTCTAACTTACTGTGCTGTAGTTATGAGTCCAGGTGCAGTCTTCTCCTTTTCAAAGCGTTCAGTCAATGCCACCAACGGCAAAACGCTGCCGTCCTTATTGCCTGGACTTTGCACAATGGCATTGTATTGCTGTCCCACGGCAAATCGCTTGGATGCATCACTGATGTCATTCAAATGCTGAAAACATCAAACAAGTGGTCACGTTAATAGGCCAGTTTCGTATTCCAACGGTTGGATTGGATCGAGCATGAAATGGAGGCTAATGCAGGGAAATCTTTTCGCATGCAAATCATTTCCCCCGCATTAACCTCCATTTCATGAGAGATCCAGTCTAACCGTGAGAATACGAAACTGGCCTATTCCGCCGATTGAAAAGATTAGTGACTGACTTTTTCATGAGAAATTGTACGCTTTGCTGGGGATACAATTTCTCAACTGTCAAGACAAAAAGACAGACACAGACTGACGAAGAGATCGAAAATTTCGGGGGCTAAAATAGGTGTATTATGGGATTTGTGCAAATAAAGAATTATTTCTTTCATACGTCAAACGATCCAAACATAATATCTATTTTTTTTTTGTAGGGAGGGGCAGAAACGCGGATCTCTCCCTCGATGTTCAAAACTGAGGGAGGTTCTCTTCGCATAAATTCGTCCTTATGCTTGCGCTCCTTGCTAAATACGGAGTTTAAGATCTACGACGCGACGGTAACGAAAACGTCATTTAAAACTGCAAGTTCAGGTTTATTAATTTTTTTCGTCATTATGTCGGTTTGTGCAACTTCTAACAACTAGCGCAACTTTCCAGGAACTGAATTAGGAGGTGCGGTGTTGAAGCTACGACAGAAAAGTCAAATTCTCTGCCTTGTGTTCACGTTCTTCTCAAAGGTGATGTTACACCAGCCGATTTTTAACGCCGATTTTTAATCCATGTTACACGAGACGATTTTTAACGCAACATTGCTCGCAACACTTGAAGCCAGGCTCCTGCTCGACAAATATGGCGGACAATGAGTTAAGAAGACGGCGGCTGAAAATCATTCAGGTTCTGTTGTTAGTGGACGATTTGGAAGATGAAAAAGGAAGAAATCGGGAACGAATTATTTGGACGAGAAGTTGGATTAGACGGAGGGAGGAAAGAGTGGTATATCATCAGTTAATAAGAGAGTTAGCTCTTGGCGATGTTGCGTTAAAAGTCAGCGGCGGGGGTGTTACACGCACCAACACCACAAAATTCGGGCAACAATGTTGCAGGTTTTTGAATCGCTTTCAAAGGCCTGCAACACGTTGCCGCAACAAAATGTTGCGTTAAAAATCGCCCTGTGCACCCTGTTACACGAGGCAACTTTTAACGCAACAATGTTGCGTTAAAAATCGGCTCGTGTAACATCACCTTAAAACTTGAAAATCAGTCATTTTAAGGGGCTGTTTACATGGAGGTAGGAAGATCCTAGCACTAGGAAGATCCTAGAAGGCGAAACAACTTTTCGTTTGGTTTACATGCAGAAATTTCTGTCTAGGTGGAAGTGGAGAATGAAAGCAAGATGGCGGGCAAGAACAACAAACACGTAATTCGGATGTATTCGGATAAATTCTCATGTCTTCGACTCGCAGCGTTTCCGACATTGCTTTCGATCGATTGCTCGTTACTTTCCACGGTGTCTCTCGTTTGGGTGGTGTATCTTTGAAACAAAACTGGTCCTGAATAGTGTAGACCTTTGGCAGCTGAATACCGTGAACACCCGGCGGCCGCCATGTTTGTTTTTTTGTCTCTAGTACCAGGAACTTCCGAGCGAAGGCAGTTAACATGGTGCTAGGATCTTCCTAGCTCGCAGTTAGGAAGATCCTAGCAGTAGGAAGATCCTAGCACTAGGGCCAAGTACGACCTCTTGCATGTAAACTGCCAGAAAACAAATGACGCTAGGATGAGTCGCCTTCTAGGATCTTCCTAGTGCTAGGATCTTCCTACCTCCATGTAAACAGCCCCTAAGTCGCAGATTTGCCGAAAACGTGAAAGAAATGTACAAAAATGAAAAAATGCACGTGCAGAGCGTGCAATCTATTGTTTTTGCTCATTAAATATGCAAAATTTGTGACGTTTTCTTTGCCGTCGCGTCGTAGATCTAAAGGCCGGGACACACTAGGCGATAAGTCGCTGCGACACGTCGCGGGGACAAGTCGCCGCAAGAAATCGCCTTGTGTGACACGGTTAATTTCATGAAAATCATTGTCGCTGCAGCAGAATTTTGTCGCCGCGATCAGTCGCACGAATTCAAACCAGTTTGAATTCGTGCGAGTACTTATCGCAGTGACAAAATTAGCGAAAGCAGCGTTGTTGCATTGTGTGTACACTTCTTGCAACAAGTCGCTGCGACAAAATATAAATGAACCAATGAGAGAGCGTCATATGGTCAGCCATATTGAATTAGAAAACTAGTTCACATTCCCCCTCATACGAGATCACCGCGTGTGGTACGAACAGGCGTCGTGTCGCAGCGACTTGTTTTGCAAGTAGTACACATGGAGCAATTTGTCGCAGAGACATGTCGCTGCGACTTGTCGCCTAGTGTGTCCGGCCTTAATATGTTTGTGCGCATCCTTTCGATCAAACACAGCATCTTCGCCTTTAAGCTTGCGCTCGTATCCATGCAAAACTATGCACGCATAACAATGCATACCAGTCTCGTTGGTGCATAAGCTAATATGTAGCTCAATTGAGGCACCATAACCACGATGTAGTCTTTTCTGATCAACTGGACAATAGCTTTAACTTCACGTCCACTTTTCAACTGGAAAATAAACCAAACAAGCAGATTTAGCCAGTTCAACGTTTTCACTTTTTAGACTAACAAATCGCTTGCTTAGATTAAACTCAAAACTGCAAGTCACCTTATGCTTGGTTTTCGGCGACGATACCGCTGCTTTTTGTTGTTTCACAAACCCGGGGTTTAATGACACATGCACCATCTTCTTGTCGAGGTCCCAGTCTAATGCACAGCCGAATACAACGTCTCCAACTTCACAACTTACACCTTCATGAAAAAGATCGAAATCACAAATGAACAATTTCTTTGGAGTCCGGCCATACACCAGGACTACAGCACTCTCTAGGGGTTAGGGTTTTTATTGATAGGGGTTTCTCTCAAAGGGAACTTCCACTTCTCTATCACATCTATCTATCAGAAAAAAAAACTGTTTGGATCAGCTGCAAAGAATTTTAAAATCGCTTATTTTCACTTCCAAGTTTTCCCTGACGTGTTACGGTTGCCCTAGAGCGGTTTTCAATTGTGTCGAAAGTAATTATCGAATTGCTTTGGTTTTGCCTTACTTCACTCAGTGGTTGGTTCAAAGTTCTCGCGCCACTTTTTCAACCAATCAGAAGGGACACCATAACCAATCGTGGTTTGCACGTGCACATTTTCCCGCTCTTTGTGTCGGCCGCGTCTAATTACTTCGAGTTTTAATTGGTTTACTGGATTGTCTCCGTCCTTTTTGATCGGCCAAAGTAATAACCTCGGTTTTGGTTTTACGACACCCGATTGAAACTCGCTCTATTGTAAAGAGCTTTTTGATAATAACGCAACCACCACACGTCAAAATTATTCAAGATGGCCGCGGTGGCACCAAGGTCATTTGAAAACAAAAATAAACGATTCTGCGAGCCATTTACTTCCGATTCATTAGACCTCTTTGAAAAAATTCAAACATTTGATTTGCAAACATTATGTCCTATGGTTTAAGTTATTTTTGTGTTGGAGAGGAGTCATGTTATGTCTTGTCTGAGTCGTTACTATTAGGTTATTAAAGTGGATTGCCTAATTTGCACTACTTTGAGAGCTACGAAACTTCCACCACAGACAAAGCAATGTAGAAGAAGAGATTTCGAGTGTTCGTCTTGCTTGGCATTCTACGCGATATCACCCACACAGTAGTCCACCATCTTGGCCAACCTGCCAGCGGTTTTAAAAGTTTCCTAACAATTTACCTGGCGTGTAATTGTGCTCGTCAGTTAATTTACGCAAAATGAACGAAACAGTGTTTCTAAGCTCACCTGTAGCAAGTTGATGAGAAACAAGCCCTTGAACACCTTCCGCGAGCTGCAAGATGATGCCATGAGGTTTTACGTGAATGACCTGCAAAAAACATATCTATGCTTCAACAAGGTCTAACATTTTTCTCATTTTTATCATGTGACGATCACCAATTAATCACTCATCCATTAAATGTGGCGGAAAGGTGGGTGACTTGTATACAAGAGCTTCCATTGCAGCTGGCCTCCCGCAAGATACAATACAATACATACTTAATTGACCGCTCCCCATAGGGGCTTTTCAGGGCCAATGAAACACAACGAAACGACAGAACAGAACAACAACAACAACTGTTAAGAATCCCAACTGGCCGGAGGCAAACCAGTTGGCTATTTACAAGTGCAGCTGGGAAGTTGAACCAGGGAAACCACTGGGCCACACTGCCCGCCAAGATGTGGTACTGTTTTGGTCAGCCTTGCCTTTGCTAAAGAAACTCTAACGGCGTGGAATTAATCAATAGACAAAACTAAGTTTAAGCTATTTAACTCTGGCGCAGTGGCTCGCTTACAACAGGTAAGT
The DNA here is from genome assembly GCF_036669925.1 of Montipora capricornis. NCBI lineage: Eukaryota > Metazoa > Cnidaria > Anthozoa > Scleractinia > Acroporidae > Montipora > Montipora capricornis. The sequence goes on from NC_090885.1 coordinate 66,692,327, forward strand.
AAGAGCTACTCCAGCTGAAAACCTAAAACGAAGTTAGGATTTATTACACTGCATTATCTACATTGTGATTTCCCGTTGCTAAGCACTGCAAAGAAAGCAAGGTTAATCATGATTGTGTCAAAGCATAATCCCTAAAAGGTAGTTTGTAAAGTGCAGGAATATCCGAATCTGTAAACTGCCGGCATTTAACAGACAAGCCTGCGCCGTCGGTTTTTAAAAACTTGTTGCTGATAAATATTTTGCGTTCTTTCTGACAAGACAACACAAGAAAAGACAAGAGAGATGTCTCTTGCCCAAGAAAAACGACGTGACTCCATCCGATTCTAACGCGAGCATTACGTCACCCGACCGCAGCCACCGTCTGTCAAAAAAATTACCACGGAAATTTGACGTCTGGCGCCGAGACAAAACCGCAAATAGAACAGCTTGCTGAGCCTTGAGTGGCTCATCATTACACCAGACTTTTGGTTACCTTTGCTTCAACATAGGATCCCGGCGTCAACGTGATAAGCCTCTTCATCTGCTCTGTGAAAAAAAACAAAAACAAAAACAAAACAAGAAGCTTTTACTTTATTTCATTTTATTTTACAGAGCTTTCTTGAAATGTACATTTTGCGCCTCGGGGAAACATTGAGATTCTCGGGAAACAAAATTAACTGTTTCCCTCGGGACCAGTCATTAAGGGAGCGTTCGATTGACCCTATTCCGGAATAAGAATACGTGGAGTGATGATTAAAACGGTATGTTTGGCGGGTTTCGAAGCAGCAAGGATAACAAAAATATGTTTAAAATAGCATTTTAGCAGATACTTGACAATTTAATGTGAACCTCTGTAAAAACGAAGGATTGCTAACTTATATCCCACGTATTCCTATTCCGGAATGCAGTCAATCGAACGCACCCTAAGTGTTTATTGTTGTTTTGTGGCGTTCTCTTTGACGACCCCGTCGTCCCTAGTGACAAGTTACCAAGGGAACAAGAGTGCTAGGTTCGATAGTCACTTTGCGCTATTGTAAGTATTTCTCTATTCTTCTATCTAGTTCACATTCTACAATATGGATGGAATATCCTACAACTGGAATGGTTTGCACAGTTGTGAACGAAAGAAAGAGAAAAAAAAAACGATTCATTCTTGTATGCTCAAGTTGTCGTCAAAACCTTACATTAAGGGTGCGTTCGATTGACCGTATTCCGGAATAGGAATACATGGAATACAAGTTGGAAATCCTTCGTTTTTGCGGAGATTCACAATAAAATTGTCAAACATTTGCTAAAATACTATTTTAAACATATTTTTATCATCCTTGCAGCTTCGAAACGCGCCAAACATACCGCTTTAATCATCACTCCACGTATTCTCATTCCGGAATAGGGTCAATCGAACGCGCCCTAAATCACTATACATGTTGACATGTAGTGAGAGAGAGTTTCACGCCTCTGCGCATGGGCAAACAGTTACGTCCCAATTAATTTCATTGTTATTGAAACAATCGAAAGCACCGATGCAGGAAAAGGAAACAATGCCATAAAAGTGTAATTACTTATTGGAATTACCTTTGCAATCATTTCCTTTGTGTTATGAACCTACTGCGCGCGAATAGATAACTCGAGCGATATGACAACTCGTGCGTAAAATAAAATGGTCGACCCGTACAGTAAAATTCGAGGTCAAAATTAAATTTGATATTTCTGTTTAAACCCGCAGTATCTTACACTAAATTTGGGCCTTAGTCATTCAGTGTATTTTCTGTAATACTCTCAGTGATTAATGAACATCATCTGCTTCAGTACGAAACCGTAAAATTTACAACTCCTGGTGCCAAGGCTTGGAAGGGTGCAAAACCGTGAAACTGCCCCTTTGAAGAGTGCACGGGGTCGAAATGTTCTAAAAGCCGTGCAGCAAGTGCAGTACGTGCAAACTGTTTTCCATAAGTGATTCTTTTTCGTTTGACTTCAACCAACTGAACGAATAGTGCGCAAACTGGAATGGGAGAACTGTGTTAAAGCTATAAGTTTTAACAATTAAAATTTGCCGTCGTATGCACGCGTTTTCCTTAGAACGTACGATTTGGTCATCCATTTTTAAATTTCGAGCAGTTTATTGTGTTGGTTCGGTATTAAACTCTGTTCCAAGCAGTTCTTGAAACAATATCGTCAATGCGAAAGGAAGGAAAAGAAAGGAAAAGAAAGGAACTTTATTCAAGTGTTTAGTCTCCTGGTACTGGAGCACCAATTGCGAACACTGTAAACTGAAGTCAACAAATTAACGCAAATCAAATCAAATTTTGGTTTTTGAGGAGAGGGGAAACCGGAGTACCCGAAGAAAAACCTATCGGTGCAGAGTAGAGAACCAACATACTCAACCCACATATGACGCCGAGTCTGGGAATCGAACCTGGGCCATATTGGCAAGAGGCGAGTGCTCTCACCACTGCGCCATCCCTGCACCCCATTGCCCCAACAATACGACCAACATTGACAAAAAGAGGTGTAAACATCCGCCCCAGCGATACACCGCTGTTGTTGATCAAGTACCTGTAGTGCTTGCCAGATGTTGAACAATCTTTGTCCTCTCTGAAAGATAATTTTCAAGCAGTTCTACACCATTTTTAGAAATCGCAACTTCATTTTTCACCGGACAGCATTCTGAAGGCTTGAGGCTTACTAAACATCTTTTTGCTTCTCTCTTGATCTCAGTTACCTGAAAAGCAAGACGAAAGAAACGTTACAGGGTACACTTTGCAGTCAAAACCTGCCAAGACCTCTTTTCATCTTAATTTTGGCAAGACTTAAAAATAGCGTGAACGTGAGCATGAGCGTGTAATTCCCCCTGTCACAGGCCTATCTACCTGTACCAGATTAAAAGCCCCTACCCCACCCCACCCCCCAGCCACCTCCGATTACAGCTCCCCGCCGGTTTTCTTGGTATCAGGGAGCTTAAGCAAGGACGACAACAATAACTGTTATTACGATTGAGCGCACGTTTCAGCGGTGTTCCTTTCAGAGCGTGCGGAAGCGAGGCTTTCGGGCCAACATTCTGACAGCATTTGATGCTGTCGGAGAATACACCACCGTTGTTGAGTCCACATTAAGTCCTCTAAGACTGACCCCTTTCGCGTTGGCTGTGTCATCTACGTAGGCCGTGGTAACAGTATTATTTGCCAAGTGGCGGCCCTTAGTAACTTCTTGGCTCTGCGGGGCCCGTCTCCAGGGCCACTGTTTTGCTTTGCGGACGGTCGTCCCTTAACTCGGCAGCGGCTGTCATCCATGGTGCAGTCTATTTTACACTCAGCGGGATATCATGGTTCCTACTCGGTTCACAGCTTCTGGATTGGTGCGGCCACTACAGCTGCGGCTCGGGGAGTTCCGGATCACCTCATCAAGACTTTAGGCCGGTAGACGAGTGATGCCTACCAACGGTATATCCGCACACCTATTGGCATTCTGACCCAGGTGTCCAGTCAGTTGGTTTAGCAGGCAGTGAATTGACGTTGCTTTTAGCTGGAGTTGGGTGCCTCAGGTCTGGTCCCTTGGGGGGCTGTGGCTGAGTGGCCACGAGCCCCCATTGCTCCGGGTTGTCCAACCTGGAGGTCCTTTCGGCATGGCGGGCGGGGCTCGTGGCTGGGTTGCGGGTAGGGCAGGCTTATGGGGTGTTCCACCGACCTGGGTTTGGGTCGTTGGTACCAGTCCCCAGATCCTTGAGCACCCAACCTCTGATTGGCTGAGAACGTGTCCCAAGATTTTCAATCCAACCAATCACAATTGTAATCGTAAGATTACTTCAAACAACACACTGAATAAAGCATTAAAACACACAAGGAGGAGCCGAATAAATTCAAACCTTAGCCAAAACAGTCTGTCCAGTTTGAAAATGTGATGATGGCTCCGACACAAACGTATCTGACAGAGACTAAAAATATAAAAAAAAGAAGACAAAAGTTACATTACATAACATTATAACGTATCTTTATTTACCCTCAAATTCTAGAGTAACTTACTGTAGCTAAAATTTCCGACCATTTACCCCCTCCCTGTGAAAAGTGTGTGGGTTCTTCAACATTCCAAACGAATATGATCATCACGTTGAAGGTTTGTGAGCTGGTGTGGTGAATCCCTGATGTTGAAGGGTTCGGTGAATGACTGATGCCATTATCGTAAAAAGAATGTAACGTCACTCAATAAACGTCATACACTTAAGCTTACCGCGTTTGGAGCCAGACCGAAAACTCCTGCATAGAATTCGACGAATATTCCATAGTTCGTCAGATTTTTAACAACTCCTGGTAAAATCATCCCAACCTAGAAAAAACCAAGACGCAAATGAGTCCCGTAAACGAAAAGTCAACTGGTGAAAGAATTAGAAAGTACAAAAGTCTGCAAAAAAATTATGCCAGCTCGTGTAAGACGAAATAGAGGTATAAGGTGCCTGATCTTCGAGGTATAGCGAAATTACGGAATATAACCCCGCCTTTCAATGGAATGTAACATAATAATAATAATAATAATAATAATAATAAATAAAGTAATATCTTTGCCTAGGTTTCGCGTCAGTGATTGGCTTAGAAATCTCGTACCTCTTTCTTAGCCAATTAGCTGCAAAAGGAAACCAATTAAGAGTTTCACTCCTGCGTTTCTCCGCGCTCATCGCCAATTTCATGGAGGGTGCATGATTGGTTAATTTGATTGCTCGGGGAGTTGTGATTGGCCAAAATAGTTACAAGTATTAATTTTGGCACTAGCCTCATTTAGTCTCACAAGATAATGAGGACCCGGCTCAAAAGAGATGGGGGAGACTACTCAAAACTACTTTCACGAAAACAAAACCCAGTCGATCTGTTTGTAATTTTTATCTCGTTGGCATAAGCTCATCATTTTCGGTCAGGGTCAGCACAGAAATCAGCACTGAATAATCGAAAGTGCATTTCATTATTAGCTCTCCAAGAAAACTTGGGCCAGATATCCGAGAAAATCAAAGAGGGCTTTTTCATTAAAAAGTATAATTATTATCAACAATGAATGACTTACTGACGCCTTTTGCCATGCAAACAATTCATGTTTTTGAAGAAAACTATTCAACGTACCTAGTTCTTTGAACTTTGAAGACGGTCTGTTGATAATTCAATGCCTTCTGTAAAATCCTATGTCGATGAATAGAGGCGCAAAGAAATAGTTTCCTATCGGTGGATTTCAGTATGTCATCGCCGACATGTTAAATGACGAAAACAAGTGCGTCATCAGATCTTTCGGTGCATCAACCAGCATTACACGATTGTCATCCGTGTCTCTAAAGCTCAATTACAAACCGTCTATAGATTACTAGTTACCTCGAGGTCGCTGAAGTTTGTTACAAGTCTCTGCTCTGCGACCGCATTCACAAGAGAAGGTTTTAGAGAAACAATCTGGGAGCATTTGTTAAGGAATTGAAGAGTTCATACTTTTTTAACGAGGTGAAAAGTAATATGTTGAAGGTGTGAATCCTGCAAAAGCAACTTTGAATGATTTGGATTCATTCTAAATTATCATTGCATTACGAAAGTAATCAAATGGATATGCGCATATAGCTAAATGAGAGCTGGTCAATCCCAAGTTTGTATGCAGTCAGAGAAAATAGACCAGTTTCGTATTCTCACGGTTAGAGTGGAACTAGCATGAAATGGAGCCTCCATTTCATGCTTGATCCAACCTAACCGTTGGAATACGAAACTGGCCTATTTAACGACATGGACAACAAGACGCAACACGAGTCAGTCGCTGAGTGGTTTTGTTTCATTTGCGCATGCACCAATTTCAATGAAGAGCGCATTTAAAGCATTGCAGCGCAAAGAGAGCATTTTCGTGCAACGTTCTTCGGTTTTCGAGTCCTTTCAGCCTCCTTTTTTATTTGGGAGTTTAAGCAACGAAAAAAGCCCCTCAAGAAGTAACTTTGTGCTATCTTAGTGTCTCGCGATTATTCAACAATTAGCCTATGAGCTTTTGAAGTTTGTTGAAGTTGAACTTCCGATTGACAGAGCATCTTAGGAATAGATCGGTGCGAATAGTCTTTGAAGTAAAGCTAGAGTCTTATCTGAGTGTGTAGTGTATGCTAACATGTACGTAGGTTGTCGTTAAGATATTATGGACTACCCTCTTAAATTTAGTTATTTCATGTTGGTGTTTGCAGAGTAAATAGAAGAAATGTACCACAATGCACGCAGCCCGCCCTTCACGATATTTTTCCTCTTGAATGAACGATGTTTCTTGGGGGAGGGTGAGACGTTGACATAGAACTTGTCCTTGCTCAGATTCCAGGGGATTCATGGGATTCCTGTCTTACAGCTCAGGGAGCACCTTTCATCTAGAGAGGCAGGAACCCAAGCTTCTATAAGGATCTAGTTATTCGAAATGCTCACATCCAAGCCTTGGATATGATGAAATTCCCCGATGATCAATGAAGTGATCTAAAATGAAATTCATTGTGTATCTGAAAGTGTATGTTTAAACCTCTGCTATGCATCATGCGGAGTTGATCGAGGGAAATTTCCATTATTTTACAATCCATATAAAGGATACTGCGGCTTTTCCCTTTCTCTTGCCATAATAAACAACGTTGGTCAGCCTTGAGGATGGTTGGTACAAAGAAAAAAGGAAAGAACAATTACTCGGATGATCTGACAAGTGAGAAACAGGAAGGAATGCTGGGGCACCGCTCGGCTGAAGGATAACATTGAGGCCTTCAGAAGTACTGCTTACAACATCAGCTTCCAGCGGCTACAAAACACAGAAAGACAGAAAGATGCTCAGTCAATCTTCATTTGAACGTCATATCTTATTAGGGACCTTAACATCATACATAAGGAAGCCTCTCCTGTGATCTGTGATCTGTTTTTTTTTTGTAAACTAATTAGGATAGTACGCGTATTCTCATTGGTCAATAGCTGTGTTTAGATGAGAGTATGGGAACACGGCTGTGACATCACACGAATTTTGATTGGTTATGTGTTGTCAGACGCGCGTTTTGATTGGCAGGTAGGAAATATGAGCGTGTATCATGAAAATCTGTTTCAATCTAGAAGTAACAAAATCAGCATTTTCCTTTCATTTGTCGAATTACCTTTGAGAAATATTATTTTTATAAAAGCAACAGGTCTTTTTTTCGTGTTTACATAGCCTCATCTGAACACTCGGGGGAGCTGGGAGAATTCGAGACAGTTATGTAAACCCTCGACTGAGTCTCGGGTTTGCGTAACTGTCAAGAATTCTCCCAACTCCCCGAGTGTTTAGACGAGGCTATGGAAACACGGAAAAAGTCCTCTATTGCTTAAGTAAAGCACGCCGAAAGCGGAGAGAGGACGGAAGGAGTGTAGTTTCCCTTAACATGTAAATGCGTGTGACCAGTATTTAAGAAACTGCTCCTACATAGACCTTATTCATAAATGGCGGTCAATTTATAATTCTTTTGTCGAAGTGCAAATTAGCCTACCAAGCCTCGATACCATACAGTAAATTGAAAAGAATTCTTGCTCTAAAATGAGGCTTGGTAGGCTAATTTGCACGTGGCCAAAAGAATTATAAATGTGACCGCCATTTATGAATAAGGTCTATTGCGTTGTGTGAATGAACTACTGTCGAATTTAAGGGAAGAAGATCCCCGGAACAGATCACAGGCGAGCCTCTTTGGTTTAAAATAAAAAACTTCTTAATTTCCTTACGTATACGGCTACAAGTCTTACAAGTGGCGTCAGTCGTGCATCTGCACTCTCATAAAGCACGCGGTTTTAACCACTCAGAGTGTGCGTTATATCGAAACTTAATTTAAAAAATTCTTCTTGATTAATCATTACATTTTTGTGATTTGTAATCATTCCATTTTTTAGATATATCGATTTCTGGTTGAGGGCAGTTTGTTGCACCAACACAATTTCGCATTTGAACTCTATGAAAAAAATCGTTTTGCCAGACAGCATGCCTAGGAAATTTTTTTTAGAATAAACTCACCACTCCAGCAAATTGCTCGTAGTCCAAGGCTGGACCTGGGTTGGAACTTGACTGCAAGAAAATTAAAATTTAATGGTAAAAGTAATGGTAACGGAAACGGATTTATAGTACATGACGCAACCACATATGAACTACTTATGAATTTTCTGTTCTCAACACACAGGTGACAGCCTTACTCGATACACGCGCTTGCAACTGAAAACTCTTGAAAACTCCAAGTCAAGTAATACTCCAGTGGAAAAGTCACAAATAAACAAATAACACAGCTTCTCATGCCCTAGTTGTTCAAACTCCACAAAGCTCCGATAATGTTATCCAGTGGATAAGCAGCTATCCAGAGCATAAAATTAATGTTGTTCACGTTACTTAAATGAAATTCTCGTACACGCCTTTACATATAGATGTGCTCAGAGTGTGCATATTTACAGTTACGTGAGCAAATTAATAATCAAACCTTTGCGCAGACTGAAACTGTCAGATAGTGACTTTTCCACCATTCACGTCGGCTTTTCTTTTGGTCAGCACCAAGAACACGGACTCTGGTCACAGCCATAGCAAGAAGTCCGCGAATTACGGACCTCCGGCTTTTCTGCGCATTTTCTGAAATTTGACGCAACGGTCGTCAGCGGTTGCAAAATTATACTACCGCACATGCGCGTATTTTTGGCTGTGGCCAGAGTCCGTGACATTGGTGCTGACCAAAAGAAAAGCGGGCTCTGGGGACGCGAATTCTCATCCACCAGATAAAGTTACCCGGCATTTGAATAGCTGGGACCAGGTCCTGGTTGTTCGAAGGGTGAATAGCGCCATCCACTGGATAAATCACTATCCACTGTCAATTATTGGTCTTGCTAGTGCTTATCCGCTGCAGAGTGATTTATCCGGTTTAACCACCTTTTAAAAAACCGAGGCCAGAATTACACCAACACGGACAATGTTGTTTATTGAGTTACACACATGGCATTACTCCTGGTCTGAACCAACTTACAAAAACTATGAAACAAGGAGCAAACTATAAACATGGAGACGAAGATTCAAAAAGCTCTTCTTTACCTTAAAGGAAAGGCTGATTCTTTTGTTATCAGGATCGCTGCGTAACACATGACATAATACCACTTGACCAATATAGAATGCAGTTTGGGGTTCAGTGTCAGCTGGAATCCTGTTTGAAATTAACAGCCGTTGAGTACTTAGAGAAAATTGAGTGCCACCAATTTTTTTCAGCTCTGACCAGTCTCAGTTATTCAAGTTAATTCACTGGCTGAGTAAGTATTATATCGTGGTGTTCCAAGCTCGATTAATTAACCAATCCCGGTTTGAGTTGAAAAGGATAGTTATCCTCGAGGGGTGAAAAAAGGCACAGTAGTAAGCTGAGCGAACTTGCTTTCCACCAAGATGTACTGTCTTCAATTATCATCAAATCTGAGCGTAAGTTAACTAGAATTGAGGTGAACCCTAGATGAGATAAGGCAAAAGACGTAGGAAAAAGCAGATATTAGATAAGGGTCTTTGAATTGCAATTTTTTTATGCTACTGCTACATTCAAAATTCTCCAAACTAGATGACGATAACTTTATTTAAAGAGGGTAGCACGTAACACTGATCAGGGGCTCCCAACGAGAATATAGTTCAAAACCACTCAAACATATCATTGTTAAATGTATTTTAGTATTTAAACGGTAGATATAGGCATATTTTTATCCCCTAAAGATTTTTCATCTGTTCGGATTTCCTAGCTGAAAGTCTAGCGATCCGAAAATTATAGGGATCAAAACTTACCTTTTCGAAAATTTTAGCCAGAAAAAAGGCTCCCGAAAATTCTAGGTGAACTTTTAAGGGTAAAAATCCGTGGACAATGGGCAATTATACCATTTTTCAGATGTTCGAAAATCCTAGGAAAGGCAGGCAAGCAAGAAATAGATCTCAAATCGTCTTCCGAACAGATATTTTCCGAAAATTGACGTTGGGTGCCCCTGACTGATGATCCTGTGGCCCTCAAATCAAATCAAAATTAATCAAACATTGGTTTTTGAGGAGAGGGGAAAACCTCTTGGAGCAGAATAGAAAACCAGCAAACCAAAATGTGAGAATCAAACCTGGGCCACTTTGGTAGGAGGTGCGATCCCTACAGCATCAAACAATGTCAAAAATCACTCTTACCCCAGTTCAGAGCGAGGAACAAGTCCCTTTACATTATTGTAGAAATTCACAATGCAGCCAAAGTCCTTGATAGAATAAATAGAGCCATGCGAACTAACACCAGGACTTGCAACACTGTAGTCAGTTATGGGTGGAAGAGTAGAATCCACCATCGTCTTTTTGTGGGTCAAGAGTAGCCGATGCCGGTTTGGGTCAACTGAAAGGACCTTAAAAAAATGTTTTAAAATTAAGCAATTGAGGACGTTTTCAGTGTTTACATTGCTTCATCTAAACATGAAGGGGGAGTTGGGAGAGAGAAATCGAGGCAGTTATGAAGCAGACGCAGTCGAGGGTTTGCAAAACTGTCAAGAATTCTCCCAACTGTCCCGATGAGGTTAAGTAAACACGTAAAAAAATTCTTTTGTTGCTTTTATAAAATAATCTAGTTATTTCTCAAAAATAATTCGACAAATGAAGGAAAAATGCTGTTTTTTTTACTTCTTGATTGAAACAAATTTTCTCGATACACACTCATATTTCCTACCAGCCAATCAAAACGGTCGTCTGACAACACATAACCAATCAAAATCTGTGTCATGTCACAGTCGTGTTTACATACTCTCATCTAAACACAGCTATTGACCAATGAGAGTGCGCATGCTATCCCAATTATTTTAAAATATACAGTAGTACGTAAGTAAACTTTGAAATATTGATCTGTCATTATTTTCTTGTAAATTCTTACTTCATCAGATTAACACAAAAATAGTCAGAGAAACAAATCTCCTCTTTTTGCTACATGTATCTGTCATTGCTGCAAATTATTTGAATAAATTCATCAAAACACAAAAAAGGTCATTTCATATGGTGATGGTCACTGAGAGAATGTGGTTCCGGTAAGTACAGTTGTAGTACAATACTCATGACAGAGTTGGTGTTCAGTTCTTAAAAGTACTAACTAGTAATATTATTGAGAGCAAACAAATGAGTTTATTCTAATAGTTAATTCAACACACAACACTGACCCTGCACTTAACAACTTTCCCTTCCTTCAGTTTCTTCTCAGGGTGTTTGAGACTTATGTCTGCTAAATGCAGGGTAGGACACAAGCCTTTGATGTACTCTGACACTGATACCAGCATTCCAAACTTCTCCAAAGATATTATTTTACCCTTTAAAGAGAATAAAAACAATTTTATAAGTAATAATTTTTGTACTAACAGCTTAGAAAAGATAAAATTCTTTATGGTTCATGGAATTCATCTTCGCACATTTCTATTACATACATGTACTTTGGGCTGGCGAAAGAAACAGTACTTTTGCTTTAATGATACAATGCAGTGTTCGTAATTAGCAGTTGTCCAGTTGTCCAGTTGTCCCAGATGACCAGAGTTTACCAGGCGACCCGTTTTTGGTAAAATGAAAACCTGGTTGCCCAAAGAAAAAACAAAGGACAACCCAGCCAAAAACAGAGAATGAATTACAGAAGCAGCACCCGACTCACTTGTCAGTTTTGTCCTGCCAATGTCCGATAGTAGTCTGAAGTTAACAATAATTCATTTGCTCCAGCTGAGGATTTTCCCATGTTTTGAATATCTGTGGCTTTTACCAAGACTTTCCGGATACGAAACAAAATGCAGGTGATAGAGATTGAAAATAAAGCTAAAACTTAAACCCAGGCGCACCCTAAGAACTATAGGGGCTCCAACGCCATGTGATTGCATCTTAACATGGCGTGCATTTCATAGTTAAAGGTTTCCTAATGGGCAACCAAGCATTTATCAGGACAACCAAATTTCACAGATTTAGTTTCCTGGCTTTTGAAACAGGGACAACCTTGAATTTTTGTTAATTTTCCAGCAGTGCAATGTACAGTACATGTACATGTATGAAGGAGTCTATTATTTCGATTATGACCTAAAGATACTTGGAAAAAAGCCAAGTTCTCTGAAACAGGAGATGAATAATTACATGGTGAGCACCTGAGCTACAAGAATTAGACAGTTAACTTCAAATGCTCTACCACTGAGTAATAAGGGACTTGAAGGAGTTACATGTAGACCATAGGCCGCTTTCAAAAACGCCATAATACTATTTGCTTGCCCTCCAAGATTTTGCACATTAAGCATTGCTAATCCATTTTCTCTTGAGACTTACAGGTACAATGGTCCCAAGGAAAAATAAAAACAATTCTTATGGTATTTTTGAAAGTGGCACATTGAATTAAATTCTCAGTTATCCCAGAATCACTATGGAAAAAATACATATACATCTTTCCTAATCTGTACCCTAAACCCATTAATGATAACCTGTAATTATTTAAGAGCATCCCAAGCGGGGCAAAATTGTTTAGAATTTAATGACAGACACCCTTAAGAGGGCACCTAAATCACCTTAATCTCAGATTTGAAGCTGGACTCATCTTTCCTTTACAAAGCTTACAGGTGTACATGGAGACTTGAACAAGGGGGCAGCAAGGCACAGGGGTTACCTTGCTGGATTTCTACACCCTAACTAGTGAATAAGGAAACATTAATCTACTATTTTTTTAAACATGAAGTCTGGGTTTTACCTTAACTAAAGTACCAGGCTTGATGTCATGATATCGCAAGAATGGCTCCTCAATGACTGACCTTAAAAAGAAAGAATAGTTGTTACTATAACTTTTAATTATTTAAAAACTGTCAATTGATTGCAGGTACAGTATATTCACTTTCCCTTAATGCATACCAGAGTGAGGTATTTTGAATAAAAATCTTACCTTTCCATAGTTAGGATAACCAAACCATCTAAGGAATTGAATCCAAGGATTCTGCACCTTGAAAAACAAAACAATTTTCTGGTAACAACACTCACAGTCGACAGACCAGTCTGCTCATCAACTACTAAATTCATTTTTAATTGGAAGTAAACAAACAAAGCACTCTTTCTTATAATCTTAGAGTAACAAAGGGCTCACTTGAACAAGATCAGAACAAAAGCAGGAAGTGGCCAAGGCAGCCACTACAAGGTCAATGTATAATCCCAGAGTACAGCACCAGAGCCTGAGGTACAATGTACATGTACATGTAATGCAGCTGGGAGTCAATTTTGATGTGCAAGAAAAACCAGAGTTCTGTGTCAAAAACTCCGCAGTCAGGCTGAGATAGAAACTTCTTTATTGGCCTATCCTACCACCAAGAACATTCACCACTGAGCAAATTCACTCACACAAACAAACAGACCGATGGCATTATGGTGAAAGTTGTGATATCAAAACCGTTTAGCCACATAAAATTGCAGTCAGAACAACTCAAGCAGTAATCATTTCAATCTGCTTGTCAGATGAATAATGCTAAATTCAAATCAAGCCTCAGTTCAAAACTCGAATTTTGATTTCAATGTTGCTGGCTTCCGGCACTAGGCCGGCGTGGGAATTTCACAGATCTGCCACTCATATTGAACATGTATAATTTTATACATTTGTATTACTTAAGATTTTTATAAACATTTGGGAATGATACATGTCTCTCAATTGAGTCTGTATCACGGATGGAATGCCACATTTCAAAAAAAAGTCTTTGTTTTCATTTAGCTGACCAATCAATAATGTCCACACATTCCTAGTCGATTTTGTGTTGGTAAGTATTATCATGATGCTGGACCAACAATGAGTTTTTACTCACCAACACGAAAATTGACTTGGAATGCATTGACATTGATCCGTCAGCTAAATGGAAACAAAGACAGTCACTTTTTCTTGAAGCGTGGCATTTAGTCCATGATGCAGACTCAATTAACAGAAATGTATGGTTCCCAAATGTTTATAAGAATCTTAAGAATTTTTAGAATATTGGCATATATTAACAATGCCTGGCAACATCCCGAACACTTTTAAAATTAATATTCTTCACTTCAAATTTCTGATCTCTTGAACGATAATACGTGTAATATAGATGTACCTGTGGGCGCTTCCAACTTTGTATTCCTTTCCCAGCTTCTCCACATGTCCATCAGATACTCTTGATATCTAAGAAATAAACAACCCCAAGTAAGAGTTGTACAGTGTATTTTTTAGCAATAATTATTGAATAAGCATTATAATGATGACTTGTGTGAAGACGTTCTTCATAGAATAATAAATGCAGATTGAGGAGAATGTTATTCAACAAATTAGCTTGAATCAAGTAACACCCGTCCCTGTAGCTGACTAAAACAAAATATCAGCTAATTTTCACAAAGGATTCACTACGGTGTACTTTTAAAATGCAGTTTGTTGTAGGAGTCATATTTGAAAAACACTTGAATTACATGTACAAGAAAAGGGCTTCCACAAAGTATACATTTTCATACATTTATATAGCATGTAAGGTGCCCATTGGACTGATGTGAATGCTCAAACTCTTAATTGCAATGACTCTTTGGTTATTCAAAGGACATTTTAATGCCATAATTAACAGCATCTTTACAGTGTGTTTAGTGGTATGCATGACGAGAAGTGCTTTTGAAATACTGCACATGTTCAGAAACATCTGTTTCCACTTACAATATAGTTAAAATGTAATGAATCTCTGGGAAGCAAATAAAAAATGAATACAATAGTCTAATAGAGGAATTATTCACTAATAAACATTAATAATAAAACTATCACATTGACTCTATCTTTTGCATCCTGTAAGCTGATCAAAACCCTTAGTTGGATTGGAATTTTGTCCAAATCCCCTGACACATAAACCAATCAAACTCACATGGGTAAATCCTACAACACTGTCAGATAATTTCATCAAGAGACCCAATCCCTGATCCACTCTTATTACTGTCACATCATCTACGACATCCCCAACTGAAAAATCACCAAAATCAGTGGCTTGGTTTTGTATAATGTTCCCCTGAAGACCAAGTCCAGCCATCTTGGTGTTAGCATTAATGTACAAAAGGCGGCACTTGAACTGCAAAAATAAATATTTAAAAAGAGATTAGTAAAAAGTCACAAAACCACGAAACATTGTCATTATCATTATCATCCACCTGTAGCTAAAGAAGTAGAACTGCAAAAAAAAGGATACACTTAAAGAACTTGAATGTACATGTAGCATGTTGTAAAATACAAACTACTTGTAGAGTTGTTAATATTATGTACTATGTGATGTATTGCATGTATGTGTCTGACCTCCCATATATAACATTGTATGGTGAAATGAACAATTGATGCCATGGAAGTGGATGCTTTTAAGAAGCTAGGTGGGCACACCAAGAAAAAAGTAGCAAACTAATCCTACAGAAATTCAATATTCTGAAACGTTGAACAAGGGGCAGCAAATGAGGTAGTGAGAAGACTACCTCATCTTTTTTTTTTCATTTTTGCCCTCCCCAAGCCCCCTTGATCCTCTTTTTCACTTTATCACTTGACAGTGAGACATACTGTTATCAGTTCACAATAATACATGTAAATTGCCATTACTTTAGGCTGCCACAAAAATTACACTGACACTTGATCACAACTACATGTACGTAATCACAAACAGTACGTCATGTAGCTGCTGAAGTTGTAAACTTCGATAGGTTGGTACACACTAGGAGAAACGTTGTTGGGATAATCATGTTGCAGGGACAATTTTCTAAACACCACTCACCCATTATTTTTTGCGAAAATTATTAATAATGTGCTTGTTGAACCCAAAACTTTTATTTTGGCATGTTGCGGAACAGATTATACACTGTAGTATATTATTTGATTTACAAACTGACCCAAATATTCCATAAATTACATACTAGTTTTAACTGCTCTGCAACTGTTCCTGCTACAAACTTAAAATTAACCAATAAAAACATGTCACATAAGCTAGTCGCCAGGAATTCACAGTGTTTATTGGGATCACGACATTATTGTATCAATCTGCTTTGCCAGCACAATCTTGCTTACTGTTTCTGCAAACTAATGCATTATAAGTACACACTGGGGGGCTTGAACCTGCATGACTTGTTTAACTTTTAACAACCTTTGCTTTCACTGGATAAGATTTTGCCAAGTTTTGTCCATCTCCACCACATTTCGGCAAGTGACAAATGTCTGCAGATCCTTCAAATCCTCCAAGAAAATTCAACAGCAGACCATTTTTGTTCACCTAAAGACATTTAAATTTCAGATGACCCAAAACTTGCACAACAGCCATTGAAGGGAGTTTCATTGGGCTTTTGCCTAGTAGGAGGTCACCAGGGTTTTGCAGCAAACCATTAATTTTGGTCCTTTTTAGGCAAAATAAAGAACTGTAAGTAGAGAAGACGAAAAACAACCAGGAAAAATGATGTTAACAGCCAGTCAATTTGCCCCCCTGCCTGGCCCTTAATGAACTTCCTAGACATGAACTGAACAGACACCATTATTTTAATTCCAAATAAACTTTAAGATAAATCACTGGTTTCACTGGTCATAACCAGTTTTTAACCCATTGACCCCTAGCATAGAGACTTAACAGCTTTTATTGTGTCTAATGCCAGACAATAATTCTCCAACAGGCTTGCATTTATGCATGGCTAGAGTGGGAACAAAAATCTCCAAGGATTCAGAAGGCATATCAAGTTGGACCTTCACTCTCTTACTTTTGTGTAATATAATGCCCTGGACAATTTTACAGCCAACCACGGGGAACCCCTTCCAGGCCAAAGGAAACACCTACAATGTATGCCTACTCAAAAATGTCCCATCTAACACTTTGTCTCCTAAAAGGACCATGTTTGAGTTGCATAAATGTAAATGTACTTCGTCTGAAGTCAGAATAATCTTACTATTATTTTACCATCTACTGATGTCTTCTAAAAAAGGTTCTGTGTCCCTCTTAATTTTTACAATTTTTGTAGTTTTTGTTAAAATGGTTCAAGGAAGGATTTTTTGGTGAAATATTGTAATTTTTGGAGCTGCATGCATTTCTGGACATAAGTGGCAAAAGGAGCTTGAATTCATCTAACCTGAGTGACAGATGCTTTCACCAGCATGCCTGGGAGAAGGGCAGAAAACTTCAAACTTTTGTCTTCTTTCATCTGCATGTGGAAGGAAAAAAAAAATAAAGGGGTCTGTTATCTGAACTAAACCATCAGAAAGTCCTGGAAGAAAGTAAGAGCCTTTAAACCTACAGCTGTATTCAGTAGTTTTCATCATTATTTACAGAGCAGGGATGGCCCGGGTTCAGTTCTGGACTCGTGGCCATACGTGTGGGTAAAGTTTGTTGTTGGTTCTTTACTTAGCCTGCGAGCAGGCTCTCTCTCCTCGGTGGGAGAGAAGGAGAGCCTGCACGCATCCCTTTGAATTTTGAATGCCGCCTCCTGATGTCACGCTGAGAGAGCTGTCAAAAATTAGCCAATCAGCGCGCACCCGAAGTAAACATTGAAAAAACAGCAAGCCACGCTTTGTGTATTTCAATTTGCTCGAGGCAGAAACTCAAAAAAAAACTGTAAAGGAAGGAAGACTTCGCCAGAAAAGCCTATAACAACTATTGCTGATGCTGTAAAGCGTAGCTGAATATTCATTACGGTAATTCGTCGAAGTCCCTTCCGCGGAAAAAATGTTTCGTTCGTTAGGGAAAAATTAAGCACACAAACTTCAAACGACGGGAATCGTAATAGAGAAATTCGTTTTCCCTGACCGCATCTCCTCTGTGTGAGAATCGTCGACCACAACTGCTGCCAAATTTCGGTAAAGCGAAGCGGGGTTATCTTTTTTAATTTATTTTAATGAATCAAGACATTACATACATTACAATATTCTAATACCTACACCAATTTATTTCAAAGGTTTATTGAGTATTTGCGGAGTTACGAGGAGATCGAGCAATCATTTGTGGAGTCGCCTTTTCGGCTTAACCAAATACTTGCTAAAATCGTGTAGAGTTCCTCTATCGTTCTCTATCGTTAAATCAGCAACAGAGGCAGCCGAAAGGCCCATTTTTGTCCAAATGTGATCAGCGATAATGCTTTGTCGAGGACAGGAAACTACCACGGTGACATGAAGTCGCCCTCGTTGTATTTTGGCCGCTACGAAAAACAGTTGGGAAATAAGCCTTTTTCCGAATCCTGTGGATAACAGAGATAGAACTTCCTTCCTTCCAGTAGAGAAGCCATTGCATCGCGTCGCCCGACCTTTAATTATGTAAAGTTATGGTAAATTGCAACATTCTACAATTTTCTCAGACGCATTTCTGACCACCTCATCTCTGCGAAGCGAAGAGGCTTTCTTATTGTCGGAGCTTGTCACTGGTGACGTCACGAGGTTATTTCATTTCAGCCAATCAGTATTTTGCGTCCAAAATTTGGACGCGACATTCAGAATACAAAGCCTTGCGGGCAGGCTCTCATTCTACCCCCAACCCCAGTCCCTCGGAGGGCCTGCTCGCAGGCTATTCTTTACTCTGCTCTGAGAGGTTTTTTTTCGGTGCTTTCCGGTTTTCCCCTCTCCTCAAAAACCAGCATTTCCAAATTCCAATTCAATCGAATTGAGGACCATAATTATTGAAAACTACTGGGTCACCAGCACAATATCTTAGCCTCATTAAATAAGTTGTTATTACTATTATTATACACCGGTATGTTTTTTTAACTATCAAATCCCACCAAATCAGCTGCATCACATAAACCCACATACAGCTGCTGTATTATACATGTACAGGTATTGTACACTGTAGGTCAGTGGCCCCCAAACTAGAGCCATGTTCACAGTCAACATTGATTATGATCAACTGAAGTATATATCAGGTGATCATACTCCATTCAATTTTATTCAATTATGGTTCTGTTCACATCTGCAAAAATTCAAATACAATACGCAGGGTAACCTCGCAGTGTGAGACAAAATGGCGCCGTATCGCATGGCTGCCACGATCATCATCACCATCATGTGCTTGAGGCGAGAAGAGAACCAAGGATAGGTTCCAAGAATAGAAGGAGACAAATCCAAACCTTCCCTCCATTTCGTCTGCTAATACCACCACGTGCTCGCCATTCTGTTCAATTACGCATTGTAATTACTTCAAACAACCACTTTGAGGTTGTTTGAAGTGATTATAATCCAGTTATAATCAGGGACTGCAATTACTGTTACAGTAGTTGATGTGAACCCATTTCATATTAATTCGATTATAATTCGATCATTAATTGAGGCCTAATGTGAACACGGCTTAGGATGATGGGATGAAAAGCCTAGTTTCCTCTGTAAATTTGCAGGAGTGTTATTTTTTGCACAAGAAATATATGTTATTCACCGGCCGGGAGTTCCGTATTGGGAAATGCTGTGCCCGAGGTCTCGAGTACTTATTTTTTTCCAATACGGACCGACCAAGGCCGGTGAATAACATTTTTATTTATTCCTAAATTCTATTTTTAGAAGGTAGGAGAAACTATTAAGAAAAACTGCCCGCTCCCGGAACCAATCAGATTGCAGGATTTTCAGGATACCGCCCGCTCACGATCAAAGAAATAAAGAATAATTGTTATTTCCTTGATATGATTCCCAGCAATTTGTCTTACAGTGGCCAACCAAAGGTTAGCCAATCAGCATGACTGAATTTTACATTACAGAGCTCTGCATGTAAATTTAATCCACTTTCAAGTTCACGAATTGTAGTCACAAAACTAATCATGGCATTATGGAAAGGAAAGGAAAGGAAAGGAAAGGAACTTTATTTATTAAGCGTATAGTCATTCTAGCGCTGGAGCACTACACGTAATTGGGGACACTGTAAACTGAAAACAATTAAATCAAATCAAGACAAATGTTGATTTTTGAGGAGAGGGGAAACCGGAGTACCCGAAGAAAAACCTTTCGGTGCAGAGTAAAGAATCAACAAACTCAACCCATGCACATATGATGCCGAGTCTGAGAATCGAACCTGGGTCACCTTGGCAGGAGGCGAGTGCTCTCACCACTGAGCGCAGGTATATTACACTACAATTTTGCCTCATTTCTTCAAACTGAAACAAAATAATGTATTCATTCCTTCACTTGATTAGCAAAAGTACATGTAGAAGCAAAGTAGCAACTGATAGCCCTTTTATTTTGTAACAGCGAAGATGAAAAATTGCAAATTTCGGACTCGCAAATGAGACTGTACTGGTTGTCATTTTGAGCCTGGTTATAACCATGAGGATTTTCTTGATCTGGCCCCTAGTTGTTCAAAAGGTGGATAACGCTATCCACTGGATAAATCACTATCCACCAGATAGCACAATTGGTTTTGCTATGACTTATCAACTGGATAATGATTTATCCAGTGGATAGCACTATCCATTGTTCGAACAACTGGGGTCACAATTTTATGAACCAGGATTCAAGTCAAAGTAGTATTACAAGTACAATTATAATTATGTCACAATATCACAATAGTAATAACATTCATCATGTTATCTGTCA
The DNA here is from genome assembly GCF_036669925.1 of Montipora capricornis. Classification (NCBI taxonomy): domain Eukaryota; kingdom Metazoa; phylum Cnidaria; class Anthozoa; order Scleractinia; family Acroporidae; genus Montipora; species Montipora capricornis. The sequence continues at coordinate 66,712,818 of NC_090885.1, forward strand.
TTTCAGTTTGAAATACTGATTGGATGACTGTTATAAAAAATAATAATTCCAGCCGTAAATTGTAAGCATTTAGGTAAATGCAGTGGGGAGAACAGTAAATATTCCAAAAATACAGTTTACAGTATACCACTGTACATGTACAGTATATCAACAATTAAGACAATAGACAATTTCCCTGCAAAACTAACCATTGCCACTTGAATCTCTTTGCTGTCGATGCTAACTGTTATGATCCTGTTTTTCTCAGCCACAGACTTGATTACAACACACAGTGGATGGCCTTCTTTTAACTCTTTATAAAATGGTAAGCCAACAATTCATTAATAAAGAAATCAATATGCAAATTTACAGCAAATGACAACCTAATAATTATTATTAAAACCACTGTTTGCCAATAAAATAAATAATTAAACCTTGTTTGATTAAGGCTTGCTACTTTTATTGCTGGACCTTAGCATTGGTGCCTGGGAAGATACAGTATCATGCATAATTATGTTCCACAGAAAATGTCAATGTTAGACAATATTGACAAGACTGTGCGGTCAAAGGCAACTCAAGGGCTCCCTTTTCTGTGGATTCTACGAGTACATGAAAGTACAGGTCTTTATCAAGATACAAGTAAAAGGAAGCTCTCAAGTTGAGATTTTTCCTGGTAATAAAGACTACTCATGTAATACTATAATTAATTATCACTGTAACTCTACATACGTGCAAGCTACAATGATGCCTCCTTGGGATTTTGCCTACACTGCAGGGGCAAGTACATATATGTAGTTACATGTACAGTACACTACGACATGACATTGTAGTTTACAGAAGCAGTACCTTTCTTCAGAAAGTGTACATGTAGCAATTATTTGATGCTTGTCCATCATGTAATTAATTTGCACCTTAGTTTTTAGTAATTCTAATTATACATGCATTAAGTGTCATGTATGAATAAGTTTACATGTACAGTATATACCTTGAATGAGATCTTTCTTTGCCAAAAAGGCTTTGATGTCTTCGATGTCAAATGAAATGAGATACCCATGGTCTTCCACACTTGAAACATATCCTTGAAGAACCTGTGAATGAAAAAAATTAAATATAATCATGTAGCTTCAGGTTTCATGAATTTTCAACCACAGTAATTCTGTTTGTCAACAACCTTTAGGGCAGCATACCATTCCTTGTTTCAAAGACAACTTGGTGAGGCCATTGTTGACTTCTTTGGGATTCAAGGATAATTCAATTCTTTGGTGACCTGAAGTTGAAACTTCATGCTTCAAAACAGAACACTGCACAAGGGAACCAACTTTGAAGTACATGCTAAGTTCAAGAAAATATGCCTGCAAAAACAACCAAATCCATTTTTTTATTACATGAGCAAGAAATAGCCTGATTTCTCTGGCCCAGTTATGTAAAATTCTCCAGGATTTTGACTATTAGGCAAACTGCATCACCCAAATCCCTTGTACGCTTGATCCCACATGTAGAACCCCGAGGACTTGTTCAAATTTCACATGGTTTATTTTAACCCATTGACGAGTAAAATCATGTCACCTGGCATTAGATAGAACTAGTAAAATCTAAAGCCTCACTCCCAGGAGTCAGTCGATTAACCCATTGTCTCTTAGGAGTGAGACTTAATAGATTTTACTCTGTCTAACACCAGACAATTTTACACGTCAATGTGGGGTTGTTCAGGAGTCAATGGGTTTAACTTAATGACCTTTACATCCACTCAAAATACCCTTTAACACATTGAATCCTACGTAGGAGTGATACTTCACAGATTTTACTCTGTCTAATGCCAGATGATTGTATCCATCAATTGGGGAGTGAGGGAAGGTGGGAATGTTCAGGAGTCAATGGTTTAATTTAACAACCTCTATATCCACAAAAAATACCATTTTAAGGACAGTGCCTACTATTGTTATTGCGCACACGTTCTGCTCATCTCGAGATACTCGGATTTCCTATCGGTGATGCTTACTAATACAGGAATATTTTTTCGCGGTTTAAAACTATCCGGAAAAAGTAGATCTTAGTAAGTACTCTTGGTATACAAAAAGAAAATTGGTGGTAACCATGCATTTTTGAGAGATAATTAAGTTTCAATTTGAGAAAGAACGCCATACATTGCTTTGTATTTTAAAATATTATTCATGAATTATCTTTGAAAAATGCGTGGTTACCCCCAATTATCTTTTTGGATTTTAATAACACTTGTTAAGATCTACATTTCCTGCATAATCACACACCGGGGCAAAAATATTGTTAATTAGTAGGCACCGTCCTTAACACATTGAATCCTACGTAGGAGTGATACTTCACTGATTTTACTCTGTCTAATGCCAGATGCAGAAATCATGATTGTATCCATCAATTGGGAAGGGAGAGTGTGGGTTGGGAATGTTCAGGAGTCAATCGGTTTAATTTAACAACCTCTACATCCACTCAAAATACCCTTTAACACAAATTGAATCCTACGTAGGAGTGATACTTCACTGATTTTACTCTGTCTAATGCCAGATGCATATGATTGTATCCATCAATTGGGGAGGAATGTTCAGGAGTCAATGGGTTTAATTTAACAACCTCGACATCCACTAAAAATACCATTTTAACACATTGAATCCTACGTAGGAGTGATACTTCACTGATTTTACTCTGTCTAATGAAAGATGGTTTTACTCGTCAATAGGGGGGGGGGGGGGGAGGGGGGGAGAGCATGGTTCTGGAATCAATGGGTTAACTTTGTTTCAATGTGGTGAACATTAAAATGTGACCCTTAACGCAAAAAGGGGGGCTTATGGATTTCACCATTTCAAATTTTCAAGGCGTGAATATGCCATGATCACTCTACAATAAAAGGCTTTCACTCTTGGCATGAAACTAATCATGCCATGAATGTTCAGTGAAAACTTTGACACAGTGACATTAAGGGTAAAAATTCAGAGTGATCAGAAGTCAGTTACGCCAAGAAATCTAGCCTCATTTGTTTTCTGTCGCCATCTTTGGCACTCAAAACAAAAAAGAATGCCTGGCCGCAGGGTACAAGAAATCTGTGAAAGCCGATCAATGCCAAGAAGAAGGCGAACTTTTAGTCCTGAATATTCATGCATAGTTAAATAACATGTATGTCACATTGTAAGGAAATTTCTGTTGTCCACTTCATTGTTATAAAGCTCAGAAAAAGAGAGACCATACTGCATGGCTCATTATGTCACAATTTCCCCATAATCTCATCTTTTCAAATAGAGCGTGTGAGTTTTCATTTCAATCACTTTCAAATCTTTTGTGCAAGTGAATTACCATTTACGAAGTTACAGAGAACAATTTCGGGCGATGCCAACATTGCCAGATTCCGTGGTGCTAAACATGGCGAGA
>NC_090885.1:66718692-66728692 GCF_036669925.1 Montipora capricornis
ACTAGCCATTGTACTTCACTGAGAAATTTGGGTTGACCTGAACATCTGCAGAATGTGGAAAGCGTATAAAAAATACACACTACATCTAGAGAGAGTGTTTCCGTCGCAGCACGTGCTGCTTTGCTGAAAGATTTTTTAGTTTCGCTGCAAAACAAACAAAATTGCACCATAAGGTAGCCGATTATTGGGATTGAAAATTTTTTCAGAGTTTTATAATGGCCGAGGATCTGCTTCGCAGTCATTCCTCGCCGATTACGTACGTCTCAAGACTGATTTCCTGATTTTATTTCATGACGCAACTAAAAACACAATTCAAAGGTGTAAATAAATGAATAACAAAGGCCAAACGTGTTGAAAAGAAACTAGTTTGCAAATGCATTGGTTTTATTTTTTTAACGTGTTGACTCTTCATTCTCAACGCGTTGTCAACGCGTTTGATGGTTCGCTTATCTTTGAGCGGTACTGAATGGAGTACTGTTGTCAAATAAAAGCATGGTTCACCCAACAGATATCCTAATTATTTACCCTTTACCCACGTACATGTAACAGGGTGTTACTCAGCAGCTCAGAGTAATGGACAGAAAAGTAAAGAAATATCACCTTCCCCAACACAATATCGTGGGACATACCGTAAACACTTGTGTATACGCCGCACCCCAAATTTCAAGGATAATTTTGAGAAAAAAACTAAAAACTTGAAAATAGCACTCTAGCAAAAAAGTTGTTTGTTTTTTTGTTTGGGATGTTCAATCTTTATGTACTGAAGGTTTCTTACATGTAGTGTTATTTGTGACCCCATACCAGCCATTTTACTCCCTCGGAAAGCAATGATCTCGTATAATTATAAGCCGTACCCACGATTTTGAGCCCAATACTTCGGCAAAAAGATGCGGCTTACACACAAGGTTTTACTGTACTTTTATGTTAGGTTTGATTCAAATTTTCTTGTGGTTCATAACTGTTCAACACAACTGGTTCAATTTTTGTTTTCCTTTGTTTTAAATTACGATTGCGAATATTAGACAAAGAAAAATTGAAATGGTTTAAAAAAATTATTTTAATTAATAAAACAAGAAAAAATGTGAACCACAACATATATATAAATGAACATGTACATGTTACAGCAATGTAAAATGTCATCTGCTGACAACGCAGTATGGAGCGATGATGTGCATGAAATCTCATGTAAGGCTGAAGGACAGAGATTTCATTAGAAGCCAGTCACTGGAAGTACAGAAAACAACGGCATATAAGAACACTTTTTTCAGGTTTAAGGTTGATCGTGTTCTTATTTGAGGGGTGCTCAGTGAGAAATCAGCCTGAAAGTGTTCTTAAAATGTTGTTAAAAATTGGTTTCAGAAATACTTCAAAATTAATTATATATTTACTAGAAGTTTAATTAACATATAATGCTGTTTTGTAATAGATTTTATAGTTTGTAATAGTCCTGAACAGCACAGTACATTGATATAAGTTACTAAACTGTATTGTTTCCTTATTGTCATACCCTTTCCCTTTGTATTCAGAACATGTTTTATTTATCAGACTGAATTTGTTCTTATTTATATGGTGCTTTATTGGCCAAATTTCAGCCTGATGTTCTTAATTTACTAGTCTTGTTCTTATATGTGGGTGTTTACTGTATACCACAGTCTATGTTGTCAAACATTTGCCTCTCACCGCCAGCTTCTCTGCCTTTATTATTCACTCAAACCCTTGTAAAAGACAAGAGTGACCACTGCTTACATTGATTAGCCCAGCCATCCACTTCAAAAGTTATTGAAACCCCTGGAGGGATGATGATGCAGGGCTCGAAATTGCGACCAATACAGTTGCATTTGTGACTAATTTTTTCCCTTTGCAACCAAAATATCTGGAGAAGTCACAAATTTGTGACTTGTTTTCACCAAAACTCTTTCGAAACAAAGACGTTAGCAGTTACCACTTTGCTGCTACTTTTGCTAAAATAAATGCAGAAATGACAAAATTATTTTCTTTCTCGCCATGAATTTCCTTTCTATCTGAAGATAGCGTAAATTGTAGCGTAATTTAGCTGCAATGGTACCTGCACGATCAATCATTATTTTCAGCAGTTTATTTACACACAAGTATTCCAGGCTCATATTTTGTTTTGTTAACCGCTGACAACACAATGCAGTGCGACAACTTTGCGACTAAATTTTTGTATCTTATCGCAAAATCGGCCTGCGATGATAATGATGATGCCCTTCACAATTTATAACAGGACATGACAAGTCATACATGTACATGTACATGTACATGTACATGTACATCCTGTCATACACAACACTGTACCTTGAATGTCAGCGACTCCACAAGCCTTTGCCTTGGTTTCTCTAAAAATTCAGGCTGGTCATCTAATTTTGCTTTTTTTGTTTCTACAGTTTTCTTTGCTTTCTTTGTCTTCCTTTTAACTGTTGGTCTTGATTCTGAATTCAGTGATGATTTCTAACGAAGGAAAGTATTTTATGCATTATGGTTGCTAAAGAAGAAGTTGATAATAATTTATTACGACATCACAATCATGTAGAACAATGCTACCAAAGGATTGTAATATTTGTATGCATTATTGTTTCACAGTAAGCTGGTATTTATTTTAGAAGTTTTGCCAAATTCGATGAATAACAATGAGTTTGTTACATTAAGGGATCTTGCTGATCTTACAGTAATCAATATAAAAAAGCTATTTCTACCCCAAAAAGGACATCTTTCTCTGCCTCATTCCTTATTTTGCGCACTTCCAGAGGAGTTAGGGCTGAGGCTCCACCTCTTGGAAAGTCTTCCTCTTCTGCTGCTCTTGAATTTAATACACTATAAAAGAGAAAGTAATAATTCGTACAACATGGTACAAAATCTTTTAGTTTTCTTCCTTCATGTAGCAGAAAAAAGTGACGGATTCTTTATAATCATGGTTTGTGCTGAAAGTCATATTATATTTTCTTACAATTATCATCGGTTAATTCAGTGAGCAATACTAAAGTTTGTGTACATAATGTCATGGTAGCTGTATAGTGTTTTCATGTGACATCATGATGGCCATGTTGATGTACCCAAAAAATAGAATGGCGCCCATGTTGGTGTACCCAATAAATCCTCTGGGAATTGATTTCTATTATCATGCAAACGTTTTCCTTTGTTTCGGTGGAAAAACAAGGTTACTGATCGCATGAGTTTAAACACTCTATTGGTACTCAAAACTAATCATCAGGAAATTAAAATTATAATTTACTTGTGAAAATAGTTTCTTTTATCCACTGATCAGGTTCCAAAGAATTAACCCATTGACCCTCAAGTGTGACACTTTTACTCCGTCTAAAGCCAGACAATTTTACTCATCAATGGGAGGCATCCTAGGGCGTTTCAGGTGTGAACGGATTAAGCCTTTGACGTCCAAACCGGCCTAAACCGGCCAGACTATTTTACTCTTTCTAACGCCAGACGATTTTACTCGTCAGTGGGGGAACCCCTGGGAGTCAGTGGGTTAAACTTCAGTCAAAAACTTAATGACCCCTGAGAGTGACACTTAATATAGATTACTCTGTCTGACACCTGATGATTTTACTTGTCAATGGGGAGCATCCTAGGCTATTTGAGGTGTGAATGGGTTAAGCGAAATGTCAGCTTTCAAACTCCTTTACAGTGGTCAATTTACCATATCAATTCAGTTGATAAACCGGCCCTTTTCTTTATTTCACTTCCCTACTGACACAGCACCACAGCTTCTTTACAAACTAAAGCCCTTTATCCTACATGTGAAAGAATGCTTTATTTCCACCAACCATCAACCAATATTCTTAACCCAAAAACCAAGACAATCCCAGACAATCCCTTACCTGGAATGCAGTGTCTGACACGTGCATACCACAGACTAACCCTAAGTCGCAGTAAAAGCTAACCGTTTTAAAATGGGTGCTTAGACTTAAATACTGCTTTTCAACTGTTTGTTAGCGCTATTTGTCGGCAGTCTGCAGTTGTCATACACCTATTGAAATGCTAACCTTTAAATAAGTGCGTTAACCTAATTGAGAGCATAACTCTGATGACTAAAATGCAGGCAGTGTCCTTAACCTTACATGAAAGCTAACCATTCAAAATAAGTGTACTAGCGATGCTGAGATATCCTCACTGTACTGCATGCATCGATGGCATTGAAAACCACGTGTTTTAGTTCGCTCCAGAACTAGGATCAAAATAGGGAAGCCGAGCGCAAACAAATTTGACCGCTCGAACAAGATACAAATTATCATAATTTTCCGAGAAATGATATACGTCTCTCTCTCTCTCTTTTTCATATTCACATACCTCGATCGATCAATTTTAGAGTCGTCTTTCTTGGACACCTCGGTCGCCATCTTGGTCCGCCGTAACCAGGCTTCTCTCGGATATGCGACGGGTGTAGACTGGGTATAAACATGGAAATAACCAATGAGATTTCGACAAAATGACGTACTATACTAAAAAAGGAAAGGGTAAGTTGGCTGGGTACAATGTTTGTAACTTGCAGAAATAGCAACAGAAAACCTGCTGAATCAGGGATAATTGAAGACACATAAAAGTTCGGAACCCGAAGCGATTGCACAAGTCTCCAGCTTGCTGGAGAGAAGGCAAGGATGGTTTGGAAAGAGAGAGGAAAATATGGAATACACACTGGGCGAACCCTTCGAGAGCCGTCAGAGAGAATCACTTCCCGAGACCGGGGATTTCTGATAAAAGCAGTTGTCAACTCAGACGTAAATGTTACGGATGAAGACTTTAGAAGATATCTGAAGAAGGCTAAAGTGCTTGATGGCTTTGATGACGAAGATGTTGTGCAAGAAAGTCGATATCATCGACGTTGGGGTTCAGGAAGAGGGTTTTCCTCTGATTCACTGTTGTATTCCATCAGCAAGAGGAAACGCTGGCTCCTGCCGACGATTTTGAAACACAGGGTTTCCGAAGATTGTGGCAGTGAAAGCGATTGCAAAGTTGTTCTTGTGGAAAGAGTGTCAGAAAATAGTTCCTCTTGGTATTCCCAATCTTCTAGGCTTAAAAATGGCGATTGCATAGCGGTACTGGACGGTGCGGAACTTCGGAAACCGAAACGACGAAAGTTTGCCCACGTCGGAGACTTACGGAAAGAGTCGGACGAACCCGAAGTCTTTTACGAAGTCACTCACACAGAGTCAGCTACATCCTGGCCCAGCTATGTGCAACATGACTGGAGGGAATTCAGAGATCACATGAAATCCCGCTGCAAAGAAAAAGGGAAGAGAAACAAAAGGCGTTTGTGGGGGCAATACAGAAAATCGGAGTTGAAGAAAGAAGCATTTGAAAACGAAAAAAATTCTTCCTCTGGTGGTAAAGTGAAAAGCTTCATGGGGAAGACGAAATTGATGGTTCTCAGTGAAAACAACTTTGAACACTGTTCTGTGATAGAGGGAAATAACAGTGCCTTCCCAAAATTTGACATCGGAGGCTACATCTGTGAATCTCTCAGTTCTGGTCCAGAGAATCATTCCAAGAAACAAAGTCATGTTAAGGGTGGTGACAATAAAAATGGGAAACTCTCACCTCTAAACTCAGCATCTTCACAGTTTGTATCGATGCATGGTAAAGGTTCTGCAGTGTATCTTGACCTTGCCCCTGAATCTGACTACCATGACAACCAACAGGCATTTTACGCCAACCCTGTTGTAACAGTCCAACTGCCAAATGGTGCTCTTGTGGCGAGTAAGGCTGTTTCACAGACCGTGAATTTAGAAAGAGAGACAATTGACCCTTGCAAACTGCACAAGCAATTTGGAGAACTGTACTTGAATGGTGAAAGCGTACCTCATAGATTTAGCATCTGCTCAGAAAACCAGGATGTCAAATTTGTTTTCACAAGCCAAACCCAGAGGAAAGATGGACATGAGCAATTCACTGTGACAGCCATAAGCAATGAACTGCCAGCAAGAAAGTTCCAAATTCTTGAGCAGTTCTTAGAAAAACATTTCTGTGTGACTTGTAAGCAAGAGAACAGTTTTGAACCAAACAATGACACAGTTCATAATTGGAACCCAAAAACAAGTAATGAGAATCAAAACAGGGTGGCGCAGATGTCATTTGATTTGCTTTACCATGTAAACCGATGGTCGCACAAGGCTTGCTTACCTTCGTTAGCTGTTCCTAGTGGTCCATCCCCGAACAGGACATGCTGCAATAAGTCTTTTCTTGATATAGAGTCTGAAATTGCTGTCATACCAGGGAATGTTACATGTGAAATCTGCTGCCTCGAGTTTTACAATGACTATCCTGATGGTAAGGAGGATTTTAAGTTGTCTATATATTTTTTCCCTGATGATCTGAATTTTATATAAATTTTTGTCTTGGTGAAGTAATAATATTATTTTGAAGGCAGTCAGTGCAATCACAGGTGTTCCAAGCTCAGTGTGAGGGAAAACCAACATACATGTAAATATAAGGATTTGTATGGGAAAAGGAAAGGAAAGGAACTTTATTGAAGTGTCTAGTCATTCTAGCACTTAAGCACTAATTGGGGACAAACCGAAATACCCGGAGAAATCTCGATAAAGGACTTGAGAAGATAATTATATGAAAAATTCTCAATTAAAAAGCCTAACCTCATAGACCTTATTCATAAATGGCAGTCAATTTATAATTCTTTTGTCAAAGTGCAAATTAGCCTTCCAAGCCTCGATACCATACAGCGAATTGAAAAGAATTCTTGTTCTAAAATGAGGCTTGGTAGGCTAATTTGCACGTGGACAAAAGAATTATAAATGTTACCACCATTTATGAATAAGGTCTATTGCCATTGTGGGTCGTCTCCTTCCTGTGTGTTTTTTTTTTCAAAAAGTCAACGCAAGATGAGCCATTTTCAATCCCTCGGTTGTCAATGGTATTACGAAATAAACAAGACTGCACACTCTATTCTCAGGAGCCCACCAAATTGAGTCAAATGTTCTTGGATAAAATGTTTCCATGGTTACAATTCCACATCAGAATCAATTGACAAAGATTAAACTTTCATTTCAACCCCTCCCCCTCCCCCCCCCCCCCCTTACGAGACAATTGTAGAAGCCATGTGAAGGACCTCAGGCAGTAGTTTGTCCACTTGATCCAAACCAAAAACATTTTCAGAAGGTGGGTTTCCCAGCAATACTGGAAGGTTAAACATTGTAACCGGCCTTGTAACCCTGCCTGCTTTATCAAAGTGAGCTCTAACTGGGATCCTAGACCGTAGTTTGTCAATGACACACTTTTTAAAATGTGTTTTTGAAGTTTGTCAACACGAAGGAGGCATGACTGTGATCCGACGAGCAAGACAATTCAGTCATGTCAGGAGACGGGGATAAAAAAATGTTTCGTTGACAAAGTACAGTCTACATGTAGTACCCAGTTAGGGCTCAGTTTGTAAAAGCGGGCAGGGGTACAAAGCCAGTTACAAAGTTCAACCGTCCAAGATTGCTTGGCAATCCACGTTTGGAAAATGTTTTTGGTTCTGATTGAGTGGACAAACAACCGCCTGATGTCGTTCGCAGAGCTGCTAGGAGGCAGCGTGGCCCAGTGGTTAGGGCGCTTGCCTTGAGATCCGGAGATCCCGGGTTCAAGACCCGCTCTAACCACTCGTCGAATTTGATCCTGGTAGTCCCTGGTTCAACTTCCCAGCTGCACTTGTAAATAGCCAACTGGTTTGCCTCCGGCCAGTTGGGATTCTTAACAGTTGTTGTTGTTGTGTTCTGTTGTTTCGTTGATTGTTTCATTGGCCCTGAAAAGCCCCTATGGGGAGCGGTCAATTAAGTATGTATTGTATTGTATTGCTATTGCTTTGTTGGTGGGTTGAAATGAAAGGTTAATCTTTGTCAATTGATTCTGATGTGGAATTGTAACCATGGGAACATTTCATCCAAGAACATTTGACTGAATTTGGTGGGCTCCTGAGAATAGAGTGTGTTGCCTTGGTTATTTTATAATACTGTTGACAACCAAGAAATTGTAAATGGCTCAAATCGCATTGAATCTGGAAAAAAAACCTACACAGGAAGGAAGCGACCCACAATGGCAATAAGGTTAAGCTTTTTTAATTGAGAATTTTTCGTATGATTATCTTCTCAAGCCTTTTATCAGGATTCCCATACAAATCCTTATATTTTTGTTGGCTTTCCCACACACTTGAGCTTGCCTGTGGTGCAATCATGAAAATTAAGGTGGTTCCCAGCACATAATTTTTTGCATTATCATTTCGCATGTGCAAAGTGCGCTCATTGATAAAATGGGCGATTTCCATTGACACCAAGCCCAATCTATCAAGAAATGGCTATTTTCTCCAGAACAAGTACAGTGACCCCCCACTCTTTATGTCATTATTGTAAAGATTTGGTAACAATCTATGGCCCGTTTTTTGGCAATTTCATAGAATTGTACACAAAAAGCAATAACAAGCGCAACAGCTCTAGTATTGAAGTTAAATCAATTTTGGAGTGTTATATGCTCTCAAAGGCATTCAAATAATTATGTTTTTATTGTACGTAAGTGAATAAGCAATAAAGGGATGTCAGACTTTGCGGACTATACATACAGTATATAAAATCAAGCCAAATTTATCTTACTCTGGGGATGTGCAGCAGTTCTTAAAAAGGGCCCCTAAATAGACGTATTTTCATAAGATGGTGTTGTACCACAGAAACCCTCTTTATTGATGCATTTTTGTAATCTCCTTAACAAATATCAAGTGTGCGAAGTGTCGGAAATCTGTGACAAGTTCTATATAGAATCACCTTAAGCAGCTGTACACTTGAAACTTGAAAGTTTGTGCAACTGAAACTAGCAATTTTTTTACCAGACAATATTTCATTAGATCAACAGTCTCTTGTAGTTATTGATTATACAGTGGGGGCTTAATTTAGAATAGGTGGGTGCAAATTTAAAAAATTAAAGGGGAGGGAGTCTCTATTCACTGACATCCAAAATGACCAACTAACAAGTAAAAGCTACCATAACTTTTGCTTTCCTGTTTCAAAGACTTAAGCAAGTTAGAATTGCTTAAGAAAATTATGACAGTTAACATTGATGGTGACAAAGCATTGCCTAGCTTAACCAATGAATTTTTCATTTGCAGATTTTTTGCCCTGTACTGCATTAATGGCTTGCATGCACTGGTTCTGCAACGACTGTTGGAGATCGTATCTCTCTGCCGAAGTTCAACAAGGCAAGACTGCTGTAATGTGCCCCAGGTACGACTGTGATACTCCTGTGGATGACGTCACGATAATGGCACTTCTTCCAGACAGCTTTCCAAAGTTTGAGAGAATGAGACAGGAAAAGGCTGTAGAGCTGGATGCCAAGTGGAAGTGGTGCCCTGGAGACAAGTGTAATCTGGTCGTTATGGCAACTGGAAGGAGTTCTGTTAATGAGAACTTAGGTGATGTTCTTCCAATCCCAATACGCTGTGACTGTGGGCAGAACTGGTGTTTCGCGTGCCAAAAGGAGCCACATTGGCCTGCATCATGTGCACAGGCGGCATTTTTTCGATCACAGACTGAAAGCTACGAAAAGATTGTCAAAACAAAAGCTGGTGGAATTACTTCTGTTTGCGTAAAGAGGTGCCCGCATTGCCACTACCCCATTGAGAAAAATATGGGATGCCCCCACATGACTTGTTCAATGTGTATGGGGCAATTTTGCTGGGAGTGTCTTGAGGACTGGCTGACTCATGATTGGGGTGCTAACTGTGCCAAAAAGTCTAAACAAGAAGAGGAGGTGGAGCTTGTTAATCACGTTGGCTCAACACGATTCAATTCGCATCTTCGAGTTGCCATGGCAAACCGCATGGCAAGGGCCACGCCCTTTATGTACGTGAAATACGGAGAAGTGAAGAAACTGGAAGGAGTATTACAAGCTCTAGATAAAATCTCTCAGACCAAGCATCTCACAGGCGAATCAACATCGGCGACCGCTTTGTTTCTAAACCAGTACAACTCACATAGTGTGCCAAAAT
>NC_090885.1:66736192-66748692 GCF_036669925.1 Montipora capricornis
TATTAAAATTCAACTTCATAGTGAGGCAGCGAGGACAAAGACAAAGGATACAATACAATTCAATGCATACTTATTTGACCGCTCCCAAGAGGGGCTTTGCAGGGTCAATGAAACACAACAAAACGACAGAACAGAACAACAACAGCTGTTAAGTATCCTATCTGGCTGGAGGCAAACAAGTTGGCTATTTACTAGTGCAGCTGGGAAGTTGAAACAAGGGACTACCAGGATCAAATTTAACGACTGGTCAGAGCGGGTCTTGAACCCGGGATCTCCGGATCTCAAGGTGAGCGCCCTGATCACTGGGCCACACTGCCTCCAAGGAAAGTGAATGATATGAAAATAATTTTTATATTCATTCCAACGAGTTTCTATTGTTTTTGTCCTCACTGCCTCACTATCAAGCTGAATATTTGATATTTCGAAAATGGCCTATTCTTTTGATATTTAAATTTTGCCAACCAAAGAACAAAAGGACCTTTGTTTCGACAACCAATAGACCTCTGGTTGGCAGATTAACGACAATAGGTGACGTTGGTGACGTAACAGTGAGTATCGCTTTATGGGAAGCAATAGACCGAATGCATAAATGGCGGCCAAAAAAATATTCTTTTGTTTATGTGCTAATTAGACTCACTAGCCTCGTTTGCATGTACAAAATACAAAAGAAATGTTGCTTGAGAGCGAGGCTAGTGAGTCTAATTAGCACATAAGCAAAATAATACATTTTTGGCTGCCATTTACGCATTCGGTCTATACTCAGGCTAAATGGAACACTCTGATTTGCTTGTTTTTGGTAGGGATTTTACAGTACCATTCAAACAGTCCGTTTCCCTATTTTTTTCTCTCTTCCGGTAAATTCAAGTTGAGCGAAACATAAAAAAAGTTTTACAAAAGCGGAATTTATTATCATTTTTTTACACCAAAACAGTCCATTTTTTGCAAGCGGAATTGAAAGATGAAAATTACGAACACCAACCAAGCGGAAAAGTGTCTTATCGCTCAAAGAAACGATGCCATATAATAAAAAATTTACTAACCTTACTTGCTGGGGACCCTACTGGGGAACATTGGCCAGCGGTCTTTTTTGCACGGAACTCGCTGCGCTTGGTCGGTACTGCCACACCCCCTCGGGCCAATATTCCCCTGTGCGACCAGTTGAATTGGGCGGAGTACCGACGACTTAAGAATCGAGTCAACCATTCTATCGAGGCCTGCAAGGAGAATTACTATCATTCTTACTTCGAGGATAACGTTGGTAAGGCAAAAGCAACTTGGAATAGAATTAATATACTATTATCGCGAAAGAAAAACTTTGCTCAGCCGTCAAAATTAGTTATTGGTGACACGGAGATTACTGACCCTCATGAGCTAAGCAACGCATTTAACAGGCGTTTACAGATGAAGGCCTCAAGATAGGATCTAACATAAATCCCTCTCGAGTCATTTTCGTGATTTTGTTGAATCTTGTGATTATAGCACCTTCGAGCTTGAATTAGTTATTATTGACGGACTGCGCAAACTAGTGAACGATATCCCTGTTGGCAAGGCTGCTGGCCACGATGGTTTTCCAACTTGTTTCCTAAAGTTATCGTTTAACATTTATTGCCTCTTCCCTGACACATATTTTCAATTTAGTTATTTCCACTGGTATCATTCTTAAAGACTGAAAGAGTGCTGGAGTAACTCCAATTTTCAAAGCTGACTCGAAGGTTGACCCAGCAAATTACAGGCCTTACTGTACTTTCTCTAATAGCCAAGTCTTTGAAAAACAAATTTCAATCAGGTATATACATATTTAAATGCGAATAAGCTACTTTCGAAATATCAGTCTACCTTCAGACCCATCCACTCTAATCTTACGGCTCTTATTGACATGACAGACAATTGGCATACATGTCCAATACTCACTAAGTGAAACCACCCGAAGATACGATCTGTCGACCCGAAAAATGCACCCCATAAGATATTACCGTCGCACAACTGTCCCCACGAATCGAACGATCCGTACGATTCGTGAATCGCTTATACGACCGGTGTCGATTCGACTATTGCATGTTTTAGTGGCAGTTTGTCGCTCATTTTTATGCGGTCCAAATTGAGGATGAGACGTTTTCCATAAATATGAACACACTGAAGAGCATACTACAAAAAACGAGACAATGTGTATACGTCATTCTAAAAACCGTCTCGCAAAACGTTAACAGCAACGCACGTATATACGATTTTACATACGACGTCCGTAATCTTGCATCTTATAGTCGAGTCAACATGAACGCAGCAAAGCTCGTACTAACTACAAAAAAAAAGGAATGTGTGTGCGGATCCACAAATGTCACATTATTTTACAAGTGCGCACGAAGAAGCTCCTCGCTGCTCAACTCCTCCTGGCAAAACCAACAGTTGTGTTTTTCACCCTGGTTCGAACGAAGTTCTCGTGTAGTGCAGTGGTGATGTATTTCTACTTCCAGTTCACTTGTACTTGCAGAACGATCTTGAGCTTTTTGGTATTTTCTGACACTTTTCCTGCTGCAGGCTATCTGCACCGCTTACGTTCGTGACATTTCTCTCCAGTATGAACTCCTTCACGTACCCTTAAATTTACGTTTTGCGATTGCGTTCGTGACGTTTCTCTCCAGTATGGACTCTTTCATGTGCCCTTAAATTTCCTGCTTGGCTAAAACATTTGTCACAGTGTTTGCATTGATAAGGTTTCTCTCCAGTATGGACTCTTTCATGTTCCTTTAGATTTCCTGCATCGTTAAAACACTTGCCACACTGTTGGCATTCGTAAGGCCTCTCTCCAGTATGCACTCTTTCATGTCTCCTTAAATTTCCTATATGGCTAAAACGCTTGCCACACTGTTGGCATGCATATGGCTTTTCTCCAGTATGCACTCTTTCATGTTCCCTTAAATTTCTTGCTAGGCTAAAATTCTTGCTACAGTGTTTGCATTTATAAGGTTTCTCTCTAGTATGGATTGTTTGAAGTTTCTTTACAGCTCCTTCTCGGCCAAAGCACTTGTCATACTCTTTGAACTGATAAGGTGTCGCTCCAAAATTCGCTTCGTTAAGTTTTGTTAGATTTCCGCGTTTCGCAGGAATTTTCTCAGGAATTCCTTTCTTGCGCATAACTGTTTATGACATCGTTCTTGTAACACATCAAGCACTATAATAAAACGAAAGGGACAAGTTATAATTTATATCATTATCTCTTTATCGACACTGTTAACACTTGTCACTTCAATCATCTAAGTAAATTGCCAAACCCTAATATGTGAAGAAGATAATTATAATAATAATAATAATAATAATCATCATCATCATCATCCTCATCTATAAATTTAGCTAAGGGCGCTTTCCTTTTGTCATCATGGCCGGCCAGACCCGTCATTTTGCAAAGAAAATGCAACAATTTAAAGGAACACTTGCACGATAATCCCTTACATTCTTATGGAAAAGTATATATCATCCTCGAGGTTTGTTAATTTGAAGGCGTTGTAGAGTTGTTTTTCCCAAATGCCCGGTCTGACCGGTCAGTTCTGTCAATTGGAAAGCGCTTTAAGTCTAAAGCGGAGTTCCCGGGTTAAGATAACCTGGGGTGAGTCTGCGATCCAATCAAATCCCAGTACCTGATCAGCGGTCAACTTTTAAGAAAAATATTGACCTCGATGAGCTCGTAAGTTGTGCCCCGCGATGTGGTCACGTGATATTGGTCAGAGGATACCTTGTTTTGGTGTCAATTGACCATAACATGGACGTTCAATATCAAAGAAAATGGCCGCCATGTTGGGCACAAGTATTGATTCAGGAGCCCATTACCTGGAGCCTCCATCTTCCATATTAGGGACCTTAAGATCTACGACGGCGACAAAAACGTCACCTCAAAATAGAACTTTGCTCTAGTAAAAGTCTTTCACGATTATTCCATCTCGTTCACGTCGTACAATGTGGGCGAAGTATCCTAAAAATAAATTGGTACGACCGGTTTCAGACTGAAGATAGAGAATAAAAGATTCTCTGTTACATGCTCACGTTGTCGTCAAAACCTCAAATTTAGTGATTTCAAGTCGTCGTCACGCAGAGAACCGCAAAAATATGAGCTAAAATCCGTGCTGCACGTGCAGCACGATTTATGCTCTTTTAACCAATGATATCATTGTTTTTTGGCGTTTTCGTCGACGTCGTCGTCGTAGATCTTAAGGACGTTCGCGCCAAAATCTTCCTACGGTGAGATTTTCTTCATTTCTCGCCTAGAGTTAGGTCATAAAGTTCTTACTCCAAAAATGAAAAAAAAAATGGGTGTCACCGACTTTGTTTCGGAGAAAAAGGCAGTGGAAAAATGCCTTAATTTCGAGAAATCGGTCATAATAGCGAGATGTAAGCTCATCTGCTCATCCATCGAAAATCATAAAAATAAACTGTTGGAGTGAAAGTTTCCGTGCATAGGTTTTTAGGAGTGAGATTTTAAGATAATTGTATGCCGCTAGGGATGTGGTAAACAGTAGAGTTCATCCTCGACGAGCGTTTTCGTAAGCTCTATCCGTTGAAACCACTACTAGAATTCGATGGCACGAGGATAGAAAATGTTAAAAAAAGATAACTTCTTACGGTGAGAATTTTTTCATTTCATCATATTTTGTAGATAGTAAGTAAAGTAAATGATTCATGATTAAAAAAATAGGGGTCACCGATGATCTGAACGAGTAAAATCGATGTGATTTTGCAAAGCTCTTGGAAAAGTTCGTTTGTCACGCTTTTGCGTGACCTGTCGGGCAAGGACTGGAACCCATGAGAGGATCGATCGTTGAAGAGATGAAAGGTTTTTACCGAAAAAAAAACCTTTCTCGAGCACAGCAACGAAGTTATAAGCAGGGGTCATCTTCATTTGGTTGGTGTTTTGTATAATATCTCTCCATTGCCGTCATGCTCATCCTCTGGAGTGTGCTTTTTTGTGAAATTCAATCGCTGATAGTTTCCACGCAGGTCCGCACTATTCAAGCGGACGAGAACGAAAATACTGCTCAATTTTCACGAAAGTAAAGGAAAAGAACTTTAAAAACATGCATTCACTTTGAACTTAAGTTCGTAGGGTGATAAAAACATTAAAAAGAAACAGCCCCATTAAATTTACGCAACGGTTCGTCCTCGAGTTTTCCAAACTTTCAGCCACTAGTCCACTCGATCAGCTACCTTTTCCAGAGCTTTTCCATCCTCCCGCTCACTTCTCTTTGAAGTTTCATGATGATTCGGAAATAAATGTGCCATTCTTTTGCCGGCCTGGAATTTTTTCCTCGGCGTTTTTGTCGCCATGTTATTTTAACTGATGCTTGAAAAATTTGTATGAAAGTCAAGTAGACTAGTGCACGACTGATAAAACCTCGCGAATATCAGTCGTGCAGTAGTCTACTTGACTTTCATAAATATTTTAAATCAATTTTGACTGATCACGATCTTCTCTGATCCAACGCTGTGCAAGACTTATCGTCCACGGTTTTTGCAAAGGTTTTAAAACCTCAACTTCACTAATGCTCGAAGTAATGCGTGACATATTACAGTCGCGTTACCTGCGCAGTAACGTTGCGCACAAACAATTAGCGCGAACGTCCTTAAACTCCCAATTAACCCTCTAAGTGAACCATTTCGCACATGTATGTGACTTATGTGAACCACTTAGCGTATGTTCTCAGTCACATACGCTGAAATATAGTAGTTCTAAAAATAGAAAGGTACGGGAAAGGGTTGACTCCAGGATAGAATACGTATTATATGGAAACAACGAGTAATCGGCTCCTGATTGATACTAAACTAAATTCTTTTAAGGCACTGTATTTAAATTTTGCAAACCACAGAACAAAAGACCTTTGTTTCGACAACCAATAGATCTCTGGCCCGGGTTGCTTGAAGCATGGTTAGCGCTAACCGGAGTTAAATACCATGGAAACCTATAGGTTTTGGTATTTCTTAACCAATGGTTAGCGCTAACCAAGCTTCCAGCAACCGGCCGCTGGTTGGAATATTAGGGAGTTTTAGCAAAGACGACGGGTACGGCTACGGCAACGCGCAAGAATGCTCGTGCTGCACGTGCAACACGAATTTCCGTGCATTTCTTTGCCGTACTCCACAAAACAACAACGTGAAATCACCAAATTTTAGGTTTTGACGACACCGTGAGTATGTAACAATGAAAAAGTCATTTTCAGCTTTGACTTTAAAACTGTTCGTTCCCATCCATTTACAGGATAGTTCGCCTGTATTGTACAATGTGAAGAAGACGGATTAATCGCTATATACTTGCAATAGCGCTAAGTTATATTTTGGACTAACGTTCTCGTTGCCGTCGCCGTTGTCGTTGCTGAAACTCCCTATTAATGACAACGTAACGGTGAGTATCGCTATAAGCAAAGCAATTCTCAGGCTAAAAAGAGCATCTGATTGGCTGGTTTTCGGTCGGGATTTTACGGTTCCGAATATTGCCACTGAAGCGGTCCGTTTCCATATTTTTTATCTCTCCCGGTAAATTCAAGTTGAGCGAAACACAAAGTTTTACAAAAGCGGAATTTAATTTGTTTTTTATCAAAACAGTCCATTTTTTTTTGCAAGCGGAATTTAGCTCCAAATGTAAAATGTTACCGTTCAAAATCCGCTGATGAAAGATGAAAATTACGAACACTCACCAAGCGGAGAAGTGTTCAATCGCTCAAAGAAACGATGCCATATAATAAACAACTTACTAACCTTACTTACTGGGGAACATTGGCCATCGAGGTCTCTTTTGCATGAAACTCGCTGCGCTCGGTCCGTACTGCCACAACCTCAAGCCAATACTCCCCAGTACGGCCCGCGCCCTTGGTTGGCAAGAGATAAACCTTTTTACAGGAGAAAATATCAACATGTAGTGTCAAGAAGAATTCCTTTGGCTTCAAATGTAATTTTTAATCCTTGCCTAATAAAAGATAAGGAAGTAAATATGGTTTTAGAAACCTAGCTGTCTCAAAGATTGAAAAGCGACTGTAAAAGAAGTTTTTCCTCACGAAGTATTTGGAATCACCGTGTCGTTTGGACCTCTCATGTGTGTTAACTTCACTGAACTGCCAATCAATAATCCATTTCACGTCTTTGGCATGTGATGCAAGCGACAGCTACTTAATTGATAGTCCTTATCTAATTATAAATGCAGCACTTTCTTCTCACTCCACCCTGAGTGTTGGTCCGGCCCGAGTCAAATTCATGACCTCCCGCACGGAATTCCGATGCTTAACCAACCGAGCAAACCGGCTGGCGGTGTTATTGATAATGGGGGTAGGTACTTGGTGTATTTTGTCATTTAGTGGTTATCTATTGCACAAAATTATCTAAACACGGTAAAACCTTCAGGGTTAGGATTATAGTTAGCGTTAGGGTAATTGTATAATTTCTGAACGTTTTATACCTTGTTTAAAAAAATTTGAAACAATAGCAAAAGAGACACCAAGTACCTACCATAATGGGGAAACACTGATGAATCTTTCAAAGGCCTTTGACACAGTTGAATATAAAGTCCTGTTAAGCAAACTCCAGCACTATGGAGTGTGCGGAATTGTTGTACATTCGTTCAAAAGTTACCTTTTTAAGAAAAGGCAATTTGTTTAATACAATGGGCATTGTCCTTCAAAGCCACAAGGCTGCACTTTTGGGCCACTGCTATTTTTTATATACATTAATGATATTTGTCATGTTTTAAGGTGGCTGAACACAGTTTTTGATACGTTTCATTTACCTTTTTCTCTAAAACCCTTGATCCTTTGGTCGCCAAAAATGGTAGCAAGCAAGTTAACAACGCGAACTTGTTTTTTTTTATAGTTAAGCTGACGTATATGCCGTTGCCATGGCAACATAAAAAATATAAACAGGCCTTTAAAATCGGTTTTGTTTATTTGAACAAAATCTGGACGTTAAATTTTCTTTATAATTTACATGCAACAAGCTTGTAACGATGCTCACAAGTTAACACTATTTTAATAATAATTTGACAGAGAGATCTTTAATTATCCCTTGTTGACGGTTCACAGGAATATCTAGAATTTCCTGTGTTAAAGTTCAAATTTTTTCAACACTCCAGTTACTTATTTCCTAAAGTATTTTCGTGCCAAATTTCGTTAAAATTTAACGAGTGGTTCTCGTATTACAATTGCAATTTTTTAACTTACTACGCATGCGCTGCATTTAACTGGGTTCTTTCGATAACAAAGAAAAATCCGCGAATTGCCGAGTTCTTTCCATCGTTACCTTTTCCAACATACCGGTACATTTCTCATAAAAGACTAAAACCATCAAAACACTTCATGATCAATTATGAGGAAAAATAGTACAGATAGCGGAAGCATTGAGCAAATAAAATGATTGCTGTATTGAAGCCATGCTTGTTTTTTTGTAATCCTTGCGCGCGCGCTGTATTGTGTTAGCAAGAGCGCGCGCGAAAACTGTGTTCGGCCACCTTAAAAGCCTTGGAATTTACTTTATTACGTGGGATGCCTGTGGCAGAACAGTCTTTATCTAAGAAAACCATAGTTCCGTTTTACCCCGTTTACTTCGACAAATTGTTGACGGATTTTAAGGTAGCTAGTTAGTCAGTGCAAAGGATCTCCATAGAAAACCACATGCTTAGGCAATTTCGAATCACCTTTCTTGAAAAGGTGAAGGTTAGGAGTCAAGGAATCTCCATTCGACCACAAAACTTTAGGCAGCGTTGTTGATAGCCTGTTACAGAGAGAAATCCACCACTAGTGAGAAAATACTATGTGACCTTCGCGAACTTGTGCAGTAAATGGCCCCCTGTTTCACTTTTGTTTACTCTTTAGTAGCAAATTTGTCAAAGAAATAATAATTTTGTTATTGACCCTCCTTTCACCAGCGAGCTTGTCACCACCTGATCATCTTATGCCTCCCTCAACTATAACAAACATGATTATTCTAACTTCAGTGAAGAAATCACTGTCCAGGAAGTATCTCAGCTGGATATCTCTAGTATCTACAACAGCAATCTAAACACCAATGACAAGATTCATCTCTTTTATGATTAACACTACTCTGTCTGAAAGAAACATGTACCTTAAAATAAACATTCCAGGAAGGAGATAAGTAAGCTATTTACCTACCCATGGAATGATAAGGAACTCTTAAGCAAAATAAATTTTAAACTAAGATAAACCCCATCTAAAACTTCTCAAATTCAAGGAATAAAATCCTAGTTGTCAAAGATTTAAAAGAAAGTAAATCTAAATATTTCCGTTTGTATTTTCTTTATTTAAAGAAGTATAAATGTAATATGAAAAATAGATGGTCTGGTATGACATCAATAACTTTAAATGCTGGTAAATGCCAAAATAGTTACGTCACTGCTATTTTGGAAAACAATACATGTAAGTCTTTTGACATGTCAACCCCAAAGACATTACTAATATTTCAAATACCAGTGCGTTTTTTGTTAATTCTTGTAACTGAATACTTATCCTAGCTCAGGGGTACTACCAATTAATTAACCGTAATTGATTGCCATTGATCGATTGATTTTCCGGTCATTTCCATCGATTGTTCAGGCCCTGATGAAAGACTAGCCAAACAGATTGATTATGAAGCGAGATGCTTTGCAAAGCATGCAAGTTGCACAATTATACCAACGGAGCAACTACAGAATACAAGGCCACAGTCGAGACCTATGGAAAGACTGGCTCGTTTGGCTCAACAGTGGATGAAAGAATGAGTCATAAATAATGGGGTCTGTTATTCTAGTATTATACTGGTGGTAGTAGCAGCAGCAGCAGTAGTAGTAGTAGTAAAACTTTATTTTGAGTCAAATTTAAGAGTAGCACTAAAGGCACTAGTGTCTGCCCATTACAAAATATTAAGGTTAAAAGAGATAATTACAGTGTTTATGCATTAAGACGAGAGAAATAAAATAAGTCTATATACAATTATGTTGACCAAGAAATATAAATAAATAAACAAGAATAGTAATAATAATAAATAAATAAAGAAAAAAAGATCATAATAATACAAGAAAATAATAATAAAACAAAGAAATAAAAGAAATATATGAGTAAAGAAATATAAATTGTAAATAGATCAAATTGATAAATAAAATTTAATTAAATAAATAAATGAATAAAAAGATATCAGATGAATAGACAAAGAAACAAGCAAATGACCAAATAAGTAATAAAGGAAACTAAATACCAATGGTTAATAGAGAAGATAAATCAACAATGTTTTTGAAGTAGGTAGTGATGGTGGACGTCCTCAATTTGTCATCAAGCTCATCTCATAATTTAGCAGAAAAAAATCTTGTGGAAAGTTTCCCATCAGATGTAGTATTGAAGCAAGGTATTTGCAATTTGCTGATGCTTATAGGTTATCAATATTATTTCTTAATATTGAAATAGTGAAGATACATATGCAGGCATAGTTCCAAGAAGGGATTTGTGAACCACAGTTAGTATATCAAGTAGTCTTCCAGCTTTGAGGCTGACCAAGTCCAGTTTTTTCAATAGCATCATTTATGACGTAGTCACTAAAACATGGAGCGACCGAAAACCACCAAAAACCATCTACAACCACCTACAAGTACCTCAAAAAAAATCTAAAACCATCTACAACCACCTCAAAAATACCAACAACCACCTACAACCAACTCAAAAACATCTACATCAACTCACAAAGAATCGAATACCATCTCAAACAAGCCATAGATGTCTAAAATAAGCGAGACCACAATGTGTGTTTACCATTTAGCCAAACATTTCTGGATCATTAGAATGATTGTGGCATAAAGGTAAGCAATTTTCTGAATTTGTTGAAAAACCAACCAGATGAGAATGGCGCTTTACCCTGCATTCCATCCTGTAAACCATGCTAAAATTGTGAGAAAGGGCCTGGAAACGGAATGATCCTCACAAATTTCTTGAATTCCAGGAAATAAATAACTGCATTCTGTATGAATGCACGCACAATGGCGTTCATCTTTAAGGAAGATCCCGAAGGTACGTACAGTTTGCATACAAGATTTTGATTCATCATCCTTATATGTTCATATTCAGATAAATTGATTTCGTCTAACTTTTGAATTCCCATGATTCGGGATTTTTGGCTAAATGGTAACCACATATTGTCGTCGTGCTCATGTTAGACATCTATGACTTGTTTGAGATGGTATTTGATTCTTTGTGAGTTGCTGTAGATATTTTTGAGTTGGTTGTAGGTGGTTGTTGATATTTTAGAAGTGGTTGTAGATTTTTTTTGAGGTGGTTGTAGATGGTGTAAGTGGTTTTAGGTTGTCCCATGTTTGAGTAACTACGTCATGTAATAATGAACTACAGCTATCATTCAGAATAATTCTAAGAGCGTGCTTATTGAGAAGTTCAGTTTTTCAGTGTTTCTAGCACTTCAAAAATGCCAGATTGTGTTATAGTATTGAAAGTATGGTATACAATTATGTGATAAAAGCCTTGCAGAGTCGCACCTTAGTCGTATTACTTAGGATATTTCTAAACCGCTCAATGACCTGTATTTGATGGTGCACCCTAGCACATATGTTAGTTATATGTTTCGAAAATACTAAATTTGTTATCCAAGTTTACACCAAGCAAGCCTATGCTCTCCTTCTCTTCAATAGCTACATTTTCGATTTTGAAGACAAATTCGTGATTCTTCTTGCCAAGGCCAAGTATCATGGCTTAAAATTTGGTGGCTCGTTTGGCTCGGCAGTGGATGAAAGAACGAGACATATAAATATCGGGGTCTGTTAAACTAGTGGCTCGTGTGCCCCTTTTGCCTTGGTAGTGAATGAAAGAACGAGTCATGTAAATATTAGGGTCAACTTAAGAGTCTCTTGTACTGGTGGCTCGTTTGGCTTGGCACCGGATGGCAAACCGCGAGCTGGCTCGTCAGTAGAGTCTCCAGGTGTGGCCCTGAATTTTGTAGTTTAGCCATACCAACTAAGAAAGTAATATCTTACTGAAGATGTTGTAAACAACTATTCTCACCTTCGGTATGAGGAAAAGCTAACGCAATATTCGAAGCGTCGTGTTGGGCGTAATGACATGTTGTTCTTCATCGTTTCATGTAATTGCCATGGATTGTCAGCAAACTGTCCACGATTGACAGCTGGACTGGACTTGCAGGGACGACGACTCTGGAAACGAGATTGCCTGATGGATTTTTTGCCTCTATTCTCGTTCCCAAGAGCTGCGATCCTCTTGGCCACGAGAATGTTTTGCCTCTTGCCCAGAGGCAAAATCCCGAGGAGGCATCACTGTACCTTGCGCGTATATAGATTTACAGTGATATAGTTGCCCCAAAACCCGAAGAAAGCAACCTCGAAGCCCCCGCGTAAAAAGGAAAAAAATGTAAAGTATTATTTCCCCCAGAGGCCAAAACCCGAGGAGGGAACCTAGAAGGCCCCGCGTAAAAAGGGAAAATATGTAAATTGGTAGATATTGTATAGGGGAAAGCCATCTCGATTT
>NC_090885.1:66753692-66768692 GCF_036669925.1 Montipora capricornis
ATCGTTCAAGAGGTAACGTTTGGGAGCCAAATTCCGTGATTAGCTAGGCAAGCTTCAATCCCTGGATCACTAAATGGCTGCAAATCAACTCCAGGCTAGGGAAAATAGTCATCTTCCAACAGCAGGATGGTCAGATTGGGAGAGGGCCATGGTACCTTTGAAACCTGCCGGTTTACTCGTGGGTTTTGAATCACGAGGACCAAATCAAGCTGGTTTCATTTGCTCAAGCATAAGAAGCGCTTTTCCTTGGCAGGCCCAACACTGTGGAATTTATGAATGGCGAGCTAAGGGAACATTGACAAATCAACCCAATTATGTTGTTTACCTAGGAAGCACATGCAGGGTAAAGCCAGGAGCATTAAGAGGCAGAATCCTTGAATACTGCACAAATGGATCCCATAAAAGAGATCTCATTAATGCCGCCTTGCGCTGAGGGTATGAGCTCTGGGTTCGTGTTAAAATTGTTGAAGGAATCAATCCTAGCAGGGAAAATGCTGAGGCTATGGAA
This sequence comes from Montipora capricornis, assembly GCF_036669925.1. Classification (NCBI taxonomy): domain Eukaryota; kingdom Metazoa; phylum Cnidaria; class Anthozoa; order Scleractinia; family Acroporidae; genus Montipora; species Montipora capricornis. The sequence goes on from NC_090885.1 coordinate 66,754,201, forward strand.
AACGCACTTCTCAATAAGTATGACTACGCTTGGAACACTAGAATCAACGGACAAATACGAAATATACTACCATGATGTCCACACTCCTATTAAATAAACAGCAGGATCGTGACATTATTGTTCTCGCCTCGTTTTAGAAGGCATCCTTTTAGCCATGAGTTTTGGTTTATTACGTTGAGTAATTTATGAATGGCGAGCAAGGGTCTTCTGACAGCGTTTTAAGTGTATTTTAGACACATAATCAAAAAGCTGAATTTTGGCGGGCTCTGGCTGTGTTCCCGCCGTTGATTTGATCAGCCATACATTGTAAACAGACTGTACTATTTTCTGTCACACGAAAGGATTGCAACTAAGTGGAGCTAATTATATAAGCTTATGAGTTTTATTTCTTTTTCAGTGTTGCTTCGGAACTAAGATAATGTTGGTTTTACATGATTTTGAGGAAAAAATGACCTGCGACTGAAACAGTTAATTCCCAACTTAATTTCAGGTTTTTACCTTTATCGAATAATGGAGAATACTCTTAATATTCAGTAGAAAACATACATAAATTTCAATTTTTAGCAAAGCGCTTCGCCCAGTAAGCCACAACACTGCTGCCGAGTGCTTTTTCTCGGAACTGACCTGATGTCATCGTTATTTTCAAGAGCCTGTCTCATGCATGCATGATCGAAGCATAAAGTGGCCATAGAAGCCGTGCATTTCTAACGTTTTCTGTTTACACATGCCGCGGTCCCCATGCAGTCTCGTAGTGGGTTACTATTAAAGTGTTTTTAGAAAGTGCTACCGCGATCCGAAGTCCCGTAGTGGGTGACTAAGTATTTGTTAATAACGAAGGAAAACACACAAACAAAATGGAAGGTCACTGGAGGCAAGCAAAAGTAAAGCTGCCACCGTTTGGCGTTAGAAAACACCACTTTTCATCCCACTTGGCTGAGGTTATGAAGAGATACACAAACAAGGACAACGATTTATTTGCAGTGTTTTTGGAAAACGTGAAGAAGAAATATGCCACGAGCCACGAAGTAAATGAAACGTTCAGAAAAGCGAACATTTGAAGCAATTAACAATGAGATAAATAATAATAGTATATTGTAAATTAAATAATTCGCGATGGAGAGATGTAAGGGGTGTATGCATGGCAAAATGTAGGATACACCAGACCATGCATGGGGGTTTACGCATCACCATAAAAGTTCATTCAGAGCTAAAGTCAAAGTAACACGCATGTGGGTTTAAACACTCCTCGCAATGTTTTAAAACCCTTTGACGTCCAAACCGGCCTAAACCCGTCAGACGTAGTATTTTACTCTGTCTTTACTCGTCAATGGGGAACCCCTGGGAGTCAGTGGGTTAAAAACTAATGGCCTGCCTGACATTGTTGGATTGCTAAGCATGTAGTCATCATTGAAAATTCCTCCGAAAAAGTCGATGTAAGTCACCAAATAAGTATAGTGAAGCACTTCGATCGCAACCCATTATGAAAACGACTTTAAAGACAATGCCGTAAGAAAATTGGTTTGTTTCGTCGTAACTGGAGCCGGCTTAGTTCATGAAGTACATGTCATTGAGATTGATATCCTCGACAGTTGATTCTTAAGATAAAAAGCGTCACCTCCTTTGCCAAGTCCTACGAGAATAACGTTACTTGTTTATTGTTTCTCATCTAAAGTCGCTAGAATACACATCAAGATGAAAGCTAAAATGTTAAAAGAGAGGTTCGGCCTAATCACCGAAACGAACGCTTAGGCTTAATCAGTAAAACGATTGCTATTTTCTTCACACGAACTCGTGAAAAGTGTAGTTAACAGAACCGTAAAATGAAAGCTAAAATGTTAAAACAGAGTTTAGGCCTAATCATGCTGATCACTGAAACGAGCGCTTAGGCTTAATCAGTAAACGAGTGCTACTTTCTTCCCATGATCTTGCAAAGCATGTAGTTAGGGTTAGACTGCAATCTTTCATTACTATTAGCCACTTACAGGCGTTTTTGTTGCACATGTAGTTGTTACACAAGCCTAAAGATGGGGGCTTTTCACTCCGGCAAACTTATTCATACGTTTATAATTTATTCAAGTTGCAAGAGGCGGTCTTCGCATTTCATACAAAGCTCTTATCTTGCTTCTCGATCCAGCTTGGATCATGGAGAAATTTTGGCCCAAATTACCGAATCGTAACGTGAATATCATTTTATCCCACAAGTTCTGACAAAGTCTTCCCTGACTAAAGGAAACAATTTTCAACCACTTGACCGGAGATCAGCTTGTGATCACAGTCTCGAAAACTGCCCGCGATGAAATTGACGGGCAACAGTTTCGTGCAACTTGTCGCGCAACAATGTTGCGTTGCAAGTTGAGATGGTTTATTGCGCGTATTACCACCTTCAAGTAAAGCTACTATCCTCGCAGTTATGGACGCAATTTTAGCAATTGCGTATAGAAGCCTGAAAAACTAAGGAATTGCGTCCAGAACTGCGAGGATCATGGCTTTACTTGATTTCAGATCCGCAGTTCAGTATATGATTTATGTCATATATCATTTCGTTCATTTATTACCACCTTCTTGCGCAACAAATTCTTATGTTGAAAAAAAATGTAGACGTTGCTTTTACTTTTTGCAACATGAAAATTTGTTGCGCAAGAAGGTGGTAATACGCCCAACAGACTCCGCGCAAGAAACCATCTCAAATTGTAACGCAACATTGTTCCGCGACAAGTTGCACGAAAAATGTTGCCCGTATTACTGAGCTTTGTTCAGAAAGAAGTAAAAATATATATACACTTCGGTTTCTACTGTTGGTAAAAGTTCCGTTCGATGCCGTGCTAAGGCCAAAGATACGCTATTTCCGACACAAGAACTTTTGCTCACGAACAGATTACATTGTTAGGGGAAAAAAACTTATCAGAACAATGATCACGCGCATAAAACCCATGTATTCCCAAAAATGAGTTCAATTTTCTTGCCGCATTCGTTTGTGTTTTTACGATAAAGGGAACAAAAGGAAAATTTCACTTCTAGTGAATAAAATTCAGTAGAGCTGTGAATTCGCAGTTTGTGTTTGTTGCTATGCAATTACTCACGGTGACTTTCGAAATCTCTGGCTTTTCTATCTTTAGGCAAACAGTATTGCGGAAATTTAGACAAATGTCGTAAATTAAACGAAACGTAGTGATCACCAAAGCTTCGATATTTAGGGCGCGTTTATATGGTCGCGGTTACCCGAGACAACTCCACCGAGCGTTCATATGAGAATTGCTTAGCCGATACAAGTTGATCCTATTCAATTACGCACATATTTTAAGGCGCGTCTTAAAAAAAAATACTAATCATCATTTGCCCTTCTTTCTTCCTACTTTGCCTTTTTTTTTATAAAATTACACTTGCGACTCAACATCCAGAAACTGGACCGACACATCTTAACTCAGCAGTAATTTGTAGTTTGAATAAAAAGTCGTATTTTGAATCGATAGTCAGGATTTTGGCGGGAAAAGCTTTTCATTCGAAAAGCGAACAAGGGTAACTTGCATCGTATATCACCCCGAAATAATTGCCTTTTTCCCTGAGGGCTATTAAGCTGGGTTGAAGTTTCAACAAAAATACACGGGCTTCCCGTGTACTTTGCCGGGTACTGGAACATGTAGATCTAGGTAAGGTATCAACGGGTTTCAGCAACGGTTACCTTTAATTTATAACAAAACTTGTCCAGTCATGAACTCGAATTTCAGTAAAAGTTGTTTAATTCGAGTTTATCTTTGATTTTTGTCCTTATTGAAAATTAATACGAGAATTCATGACTGGACAACTTTGGTTATAAATCAAAGGTCTCAAGAAAGTGCAAGTGCAAATTTGATAGCTTAGTCTACGAAATGCTCTTCATTACGAGTCTCAAGACTAATGTGAATATCCAGACGAACTCCATACGTGCCAAACGTTTTGTTTAATTTTCATGATTCCTTTCTTTTACCATACAGGCTCCTTATCAGCTATGGTTCGTTTAGTATTTATAGATTGTAATTTTCAAATACCCTTGACTTGATAATGACGTTTAGCCAACGTCGAAACGTCGTCGTTTTTAACAGTTTTCAGCATTTTTACCATGTTTAGATATGTTTGTTTATCGCAGTTTTTATACTTCAATTAAAACCACACCTTCGAAATTTCTTGGTCGAAACCAAAAGCCACCGAAGCAGTTTAAGTTGACGGATCGACAAATGTCATAGGTAGTGCGTAAGCTCCTCAGTGCTCAACTGCTCCAACCAACAGCTGTGTTTTTCACCCTTGTTCGAACGAAATTCTCGTCTGGTGCAGTAATGATGTACTTCTACTTCCAGTTCATTTGTACTAGCAGAGCGTTCTTGAGCACTTTTTTCCGACACTTTTCCTGCTGCAAAACAGCTACATGCACCGCATACGTTCGTGACGTTTCTCTCCACTATGGACTCTTTCATGTTTCCTTAAATTTCCTATTTGGCTAAAACACTTGTCACATTGTTTGCATTCATAAGGTTTCTCTCCAGTGTGGAACCTTTGATGTTCCCTTAAATTTCCTACTCGGCCAAAACACTTGCCACATTGTTGGCATTCATAAGGTTTCTCTCCAGTATGGACTCTTTCATGTGCCCTTAAATTTCCGGCTTGGCTAAAACATTTGTCACATTGTTTGCATTCATAAGGTTTCTCTCCAGTATGGACTCTTTCATGATCCCTTAGATTTCCTGCATGGCTAAAACACTTGCCACACAGTTGACATTCGTAAGGCTTCTCTCCAGTATGGACTCTTTCATGTTCCCTTAAACTTCCTGCTCGGGTAAAACACTTGCCACACTGTTGACATTCATAAGGCTTCTCTCCAGTATGGGCTCTCTCATGTCTCCTTAAATTATATGCTCGGCTAAAACACTTGCCACATTGTTTGCATTCATAAGGCATCTCTTCAGTATGGACTCTTTCATGTTTCCTTAAACGTCCTGCATGGATGAACCACCTGCCACACTGTTGGCATTCGTAAGGCTTCTCTCCAGTATGGACTCTTTCATGTTTCCTTAAATTTTCTGCTCGGCTAAAACACTTGCCACACTGTTTGCATTCATGGGGCTTTTCTCCACTATGGACTCTTGCATGTGTCCTTAAATTTCCTGCTTGGCTAAAACACTTGCTACACTGTTTGCATTCATAAGGTTTCTCTCCAGTATGGATTCTTTCATGTCTCTTTACATTTCCTGCTCGGCCAAAGCACTTGCCACACTGTTTGCACTGATAAGGCGTCTCTCCAATATTCGCTTCTCCAACTTTCGTTAGATTTCCGCGTTTCGCAGGAATTCTTTTCTTGCGCATAACTAAGAAAAAGGGCGACATTCTTTTTGGAAAGTTAAAACTCTTTATCGATTCTGTTATAAACAATATGACCCACCCACTTTACAATGCGGTGCGGAGTTGGGTGCGGAGGCGTGGTGGCCTCATGGTCAGTGTGATCGACTCCGAATCGAGTGGACCGGGTTCGGGTCCTGACCGTGGACATTGTGTTGTGTTATTGGGAAAGACTTTTTACTCCCACGGTGTCTCTCTCTCCACCCAGGTGTAACAATGGGTACCGGCGAAATGACGGGAGTAACCCTGCGATGGACTGGCATCCCATCCAGGGGGAGTAAAAAAAATACTCCTAGTCGCTTCATGCCAAAGAAACCGGGATAAGCTCCGGCTCTGATGGGCCACTTGGCTCGTAAACAGACTTACTTACTACTTTACATTGTGCGCCCACATTACTTCAGTCGCCATTTTCAGGGCCCCCGGGTGTCGGAATTCTATGACCGTTTGAAGTAATCTGTTTCCATCGGGTACCAAATGGGTTATATAATTTTCCACGGGAAAATAAGCTATTTCTATTAGAATTTCAGTTTCTATTTTATTTATGTATGACTCTCCCGGGGGCCTATAGTTTATAACCCTTATCCGAGAAGACTCCATTTGCGGATGTAATTATTTATGGGTATAATTACATAGCCAGCATTTTCTCTTCCGTTACTTTAAGACCCTGAGTGTTGGTCCGGCCGGAGTCTTTCTCACGACCTCCCGCATGGCATTTTGGTGCTCCACCGACTGAGCTTACAGGTGGACGGTTGGCAGTGCTATTAAAAATGAGGAAATTACTGCTGGAATATTTTTCTCGATCTTTGTACTGCCTTTGACACACTCAGTTACAAATGCAATCCTTTTATTAATAAGCAAACTCCAACAATGTGGAATTGCTCTAGATTAGTTCAAAAGTTATCTTTTTATAGAAGGCAATTTGTTCAATACAATGGCCATTGCCCTTCCGTCAAACCTATAAATTATGAAGACCACAAGGCTGCATTCTTGTGCCACTGTTATTTTTGACATAAAATTATACTAATGATAATTGTCATGTTTCAAAAGCCTTGGAATTTATTTTATTTGCATATGATACCAATATTTTCTAATCTCAGAAGAAGCCTGATTCTTTACTGCAGAAAGTGAATTTTGAGCTGTCAAGATTAACCTCCTGGCTTCAAGCTAACAGGACTTCATTGAATCTCAAGAAAACGAAATTCACAACATTTAGGTCATAACAAAAGAGGCTGACCCTTGATCATGTAACAATAAAACTATGAACTATGTGGTTCTAATGTTGATCGGGTAAGCAAAGTTGGTCCCTAAGGAGTCATTTTGGAAGAGCATTTGTTGGCTTTGGAAGCCGCACATTGCTTATCTTTCTTCTAAAGTCTCCAAGTCTATAAGTATTATCAAGCTTTTGGAAGCCACACGTTGCTTATCTTTCTTCTAAAGTCTCCAAGTCTATAAGTATTATCAAGCTTTTGGAAGCCACACGTTGCTTATCTTTCTTCTAAAGTCTCCAAGTCTATAAGTATATTATCAAGCTTTTGGAAGCCGCACATTGCTTATCTTTCTTCTAAAGTCTCCAAGTCTATAAGTATTATCAAGCTTTTGGAAGCCACACGTTGCTTATCTTTCTTCTAAAGTCTCCAAGTCTATAAGTATATTATCAAGCTTTTGGAAGCCGCACATTGCTTATCTTTCTTCTAAAGTCTCCAAGTCTATAAGTATTATCAAGATTTTGGAAGCCACACGTTGCTTATCTTTCTTCTAAAGTCTCCAGGTCTATAGGTATTATCTAGCTTTTGACCCCTTTAATCTCCTCTAGAAAGAAAGCTGATGAGACTCCTAAGGCAAGAGCTTTTGTTTGTAAATCTTATAACTAGAAGGAAAGAGAAACTATTTTTCAAGCAAGCACAACGAAGCAAGCCCGCTGGAATTCATATATTTAAAGATGTAGCAAAGGAAATTATGGTGAAACACACAAAACATCATGCATAGTTAAAACACATGGGGTCATCAACAGATTTTCATATGAATGAAATGATATATGAAATGGGTCATATACTGGACTGCAGATAAGAAATCAAGTAAAGTTATGATCCTCGCAGTTACGGATGCGCAATTTTAGCAATTGCATAGAGAAGCCTGACAAATTCAGGACTTCTGAGTCAATGGAGTTTGAACCCATGACCTTGCGATACCGGTGCGACGCTCTAACTAACTGAGCTACAAAGCCACTGACATTGGGAGATTGTCATTTGTGGGATCTAATTTTCCTGTGAGGAATGAAACAATGATCGAAATGATATATGAAATAAATCATTTACTGAAATGGGGATACCAAATCAATTCAAGCAACGATCCTCGCAGTTATGGACCAGCTCCCAACGTCAGTGGCTTCATAGCCAGTTGGGTAGAGTGTCACACCGGTATCGTGAGGTCATGGGTTCAAACCCTGTTGAAGTCCTCAATTTTTCCACCATGCATTCCCTTGTCTCTATCACTGGAGCTACATCGTGTTTGTAAGTCCATTGATGATGAGGAATTTGGTTTTGGTATATTCATTGCAGATTTAAAAGAAGCTATTTAGACCATGATGCATACATGTAGAATTCTATTAACTAAGGAAAACCATTATGGTATAAGAGGTGTTGTGCATCAATGGTTTGAGTCTCATCCCACACAAAACAGTTTGTATACAAGTATGTGTCTTAATGGTCAGAATTCAACTTCCCTGCCAGTAACTTGTGGTGTTCAACAAGACTCTATTTTAGGACTATTCCTTTTCTTTCAGAAGTAAGTATGTGTACTAACTTTTAATTATTTATTTGCTTATGATACTAATATTTACCTTTCCAGCAGAAATATCGACCAAGCGCACAAAAAAATTCTTTTGTCAAGCAATTTCAACCAGCTTTGGAAAGCTTAAAGAACATACTAATGGACAAATGGTATTTAATTCAAAAGCAGCCTAGTCTCAGAGAGATGTTGAAGGAATCTCCCTTGATCTCTTACAGAAAAGGAAAATCGCTAAAAGATAATTTATGCTTGTCAAAGCAAAACTGTAAAGGCTACTAGAACACCATGGACACACAGCAGGAGTTGCATTGGTCTGTCAAACCCATTTTACACACATGTTACATAAATTGACATTTTTACAAGCCTCCTTTGAGTTTTAATGGACAACGGGTCTTTAGAAAGTGGGCAACTGAAAAAAGACCATGGGAAACCAAAAAAACAAAACTGCTTGCCCAAAGGGCAAATTAGTAAAAAATGTAAGTGTTGAACACTGAACCCTTTAAAAAATTCTGTACTATACATAACTGTTGTATTCTTTAATTATTCAGCTTTAAAAAAAACTGTCTTCATAGAAGAATTTTATTAAAATACAGTACATGATCAATATGCATTGCTCGCAGTTAGCAAAGGCTAGTCAAGGCGAGCAGTGTTTTTTTCCTTGAAAGAACATCTTTATTGTAGAACCTTAGTGCATGTATAAATACTTTAAGAAAACCAACACTTACTGATGTTTATACGTGAAAGTTGAATTTCGTTGGGATCAGCCTAACTCACTGACGAAATTAATATTATAATTTATATACACTATTTCCTGTTATTATGATCTTGTTGTCTGTTTTTCGTAATATTTGGTCTATCATATGCATTCATGCGTTTACGTAAGTTCTTAATTAAATTTATCATGCCTTGATGAAGTGTGCCTTGCTTGCAAGACAAAGGTCAGAATGCATAACATATTTTTAAGATACTGTACTGCGTGACAAAAATACATTGCGTAACTAAACGTCATTCAGAAACCACACTCTTCCACGACTTGGATGAAGATGTCAGAATAGCGACATCCTATATGGCTGTGGTAATGACAAAAGAGTAGGCCAATTCTTCGGGCGCAAAGACCAGTTTATTATCCGTGAAGCGTGACCAAGACGCTTCCCAATGACTCCTTTTACCTTTATGATCAACTGATAGAGATTGATTATGAAGCAAGTTAGACCTAACTGGCACTACATGTAATAACATATTATGTTAATAACACAGTATATTTCGAACATATATACATACTGTAACATTTTAAGCCAGTATCTAATGGCTTAATTTGTGGTCGGTATATAATATACTGTGACATTTTAAGCCAGTATTCAACAGCGTATGTATAGTTACAGTCGGTATATAGTTTGTTATACCGACCATAGTTAGTGGCTTAAAATGTTACAGTATATATACTGTGAAAACAACATATTAAGCCGTTATCCAGCGTTATCTAAATGCCCAAGTTAGACTTAACCGAAGGCAAGAGGGTGCACCCAGTTATTTGACTATTATACCAACTAAGAAACATACATATCTTACTGAAGATGTAGTAACAATTTTCTTACCTTTGATTTCAATTACAGAAGCTTTAACCAAGATTCGAAGTGTCGTGTTGGACGAATGACGAACGTTGTATTTCATGTAATTCACCGGCGAAAAATGTCTGATTGGTCGACGCCTTGCCGTGTGATTTCAATAGCTCGTTTTCACTGTCACGCAACAAAAAAATTAATAAAAAACAAAACCATTCAATGAAATACGCCAAAAACTTGGAATGTTGTAGGAGACACATTTATAAATCACCTCACCAATTCTCAGGCCTGTGCGGTACATAGTTTCTGAGATATTTGTCGAAGCGTTTCACTGGAAGAGTCACAATTCTAGGCTTGTTTGTCTATTTGTTTCGCTATTCCAGATCACGGTGTAATTCAGAGGAGACGCAAGGCTACTACACGAGTCGGACGAAGTGCTACCCTACTTAGACTAATCACCTTCCAGAGGGTTTAACAGCTTCATTCTTCTTGGGTGCTTCCTTGTATAGATGTCAATTATGTCATCTAGGTCAAATGTGATGTCTGTGTGGACATGCAAAAGAATCAGTGCGGACAAGCGGTCTGATCCTGTACTGCTTCGTTTGTTAGTTTTAATCTCCTTCAAAGCGGAATGGGCGCTTTCCACAATTGCTGCCGACACTGGCAACATCAGCGCCAAGCGGAGAATTTTTGCAATCTTGGGGTAGAAAGACACACTCATTTCGGTTAAGGTGTTTTCGATGGTTGATGTTGGACTTGTTACCGCTTGTCATTCTCTTTTCCAGATGACTTTTTCATGCTTTTCAGTTCCTCCACAACAAGCGACACTCTGTTGTAGGCGGTGATCACGTCTTGGCTTGACCCTTGTAGTAAGAGGCTCAGACCTCTCAAAAAGCCTGAAAAGTAAAGGTTGACATGAAGCGCAACAACCCACCTACTGCTACAAAGTTGCGTCAGAAGGCCACGAGCTTCAGTGACAGACTTCGAATCCCAGTTTCCGTTTCCTGAAGACATGGAAGCAAGGCTATCGACCCATCTTGTGTCGCATAACATTTTCACTTTCTTGATTCTTCTTTCAGGTACTTCGCCTCCTGTCTGATTCTTTTCACAACTTACAGCTGAAATACACTTCTCTAGTTTTCTCTCCTTTTTGCGTGGATACTTGCGGAAAATCCCTACCTGTTTGACTGTATCGAGCATTACTTGCATTTCAGATAGTTTGCAGGATTTAGTAAATGCAAGATTGAGATCAAGGTTCATGCAGTAGTAGTATTCAGCCTTGGGGTAGACTTGCTTGATTCTTGCAGCACAGCCTTTGTTAGCCCCTACCATGTTATCCGCACCAGTTTTTCATGTCAAGTCCAACCTGGTCGATTTTCTGTACAATTTGTCTGGGCAGAACCTCGCCTGTGACTTCTTTACACTCAATAAAATCGATTAACCTTTCCACAGGCTTATCGTTCTCCAGGTATCGAAGAACAAATCCAAGCTGCTCTTTATTGCTAACATCAGTCACCTCATCGGCTTGAACTCCAAATAGAGGACCATGTTTTGCCGTTGATTGTAGTTGATGGAGATGGTCCCCCACCACTGGGTAGGAATTGGCTGAAAGACCTCCAGCTGAACTGGCACAACATCTTTCTTGTGAGCAAGACTGAAACGCTGTCAGACATATTGAAGCGGCATGAAAAGGTGTTCAACAAAGGACTGAGAACCATCAAAGGCTTCAAGGCGGATATTAATTTGCAAGATGGTGCTAAGCCTGTATTTTGCAAAGCCCGGCCAGTACCCTATGCCCTACGCCAAAAAGTTGAAGAAGAGTTAAACCGTCTGGAAAGCCAAGGAGTAGTTAAGAAGGTGGAACGGAGTGACTGGGCTTCGCCCATTGTTTGTGTGCCAAAGAAAGACGGAAGTCTTCGTATCTGTGGGGATTTCAAGGTGTCCATTAACAGAGTCCTTTTAGACAACCCATATCCACTGCCAGACGCTGAGGATGTATTCGCCACTTTGGGTAGTGGAACTGTGTTTAGCAAGATTGACTTGTCAAATGCCTTTCAGCAGATGGAATTGACGGCTGACAGCCAGCGTTACCTCACGGTGAACACTCACAAGGGGTTGTATGCATATCAGCGTCTCACCTATGGTATAGCCTCTGCTCCTGCCGTTTTTCAGTCAACAATGGATCAGATACTGCAAGGGATGGATAAAGTGCGTTGGCATATAGATTATATTCTGATCCGAACAGAGCCCCATGAACACTTGCAAGTATTGGATGAGGTGTTGACTAGGTTGGAGAAGCATGGCATATTAGCTAAGAGGTCAAAATGTGAGTTCATGGTGCCAAGTGTGGATTTCCTGGGGTACCGTGTTGACGGAGGAGGACGGCATCCCACAGATGAAAAGATTTCAGCTATTAAAGGGGCCCCGAGCCCGAAGAATGTGGCAGAACTTCGTTCCTATTTGGGACTGCTAAATTATTATGGTAATTTTATTCCTAATCTATCCACATTGCCGCAACCGCTCCATGAACTGCTTCGGAAAGGAGTGAAATGGGCTTGGACAGAAGAGTGTGAGAAGGCGTTTGTACGTAGCAAATCTGAGCTTGTGGCTGACAAGGTGCTTGTGCCATATGATGAAAAGAGAAAGCTGATTCTGGCATGATTCTGGGGGCCGTGATTTCACATGTAATGGATGATGGTAAAGAGCGTCCCATTGCTTTTTCCTCGAGAGGACTCACAAAGAGCGAAAGGAATTACTCGCAAATAGAGAAGGAATCCCTGGGAATTGTATTTGGTGTCTGGAAGTTTCACAAGTATCTATACGGTCGAACGTTTCACCTGTTAACAGATTACAAGCCATTAGGGACTAACCTGGGTCCTAAAACAGCAGTGCCTACTTTAGCAGCAGTTAGAATGCAGCGCTGGGCTGTTATTTTGCAGGCGTACAATTATCAGATGGAGTATCGCTCGTCGGCAGAGCATGCTAATGCAGATGCCTTATCACGTTTATCTTGTGACCTCAGTCCCATGAAAGAAGAGGCAGAAATGTTCTTCTTCTCAGGTCTTGATGAATTGCCAGTTGACTCTAAGGACATCAGCAGGGACACACGGAGAGATCCTGTGTTAGCGAGAGTTTTGGAGTACACCTTCGCTGGATGGCCTAATCATGTTATTGAAGAGGAACTTAAACCGTACTTTACACGCCGACATGAGGTAACAGCAGATCAAGGATGTAGTTTATGGGGAATGCGCGTAATCATTCCGTCATTGTTAAGGAACCGACTATTGCAAGGGTTACATGAAGAGCATCCTGGTATTGTTGCCATGAACGCCATTGCCCGGAGTTACTTATGGTGGCCTAATTTGGATGCAGAGATTGAGCTGATGGTAAAGAATTGTGAAGTTTGCCAGTCAGTACTGAAAGCGCCCCCAAGAGCACTCTTGTACCCGTGGAGATGGCTTACTCGAGTGCAGAGAGTGCACATTGATTTTGCTGAGAAGGATGGCAACAGTTTTCTTGGTCTAGTTGACAGCCACTCCAAGTGGATTGAGGTAGCACACATGACATCTACTTCAGCTAAGAGTACTATTGACCAGTTAAGAGTGTGGTTTGCAGCATACGGACTTCCCGAGGACGTGGTGTCCGATAATGGTCCCCAGTTTATTGCCACTGAATTTGTGGATTTCCTTAAAGCAGAATGGAGTTAAACAGACCCTAGTTCCCCCTTATCATCCATCGTCCATTGGTGCAGCAGAGCGTACAGTACAGATCCTTAAAGAAGCATTACAGAAGGAGGCCAAACGAGTAAGAAGGGGTGCACCGAAGCGGTTTTTTGAAGCACCAACTGGCAAACTGTCTGTTTCAGTACGGAAACACCCCTCATTCTGTTACAGGAGTGACACCAGCAGAACTGTTCTTAAGGCGCAAACCTCGCACCAAGTTCAGTGTTCTAAAGCCTAACATGGACTGAAATGCACGTCCAAAACCTGCAAGGCAAGCAACAGCAGCAGCACGATAAGAGCCGTGTTAAGATGCGCAATTCTGTGAATGTGCGAAATACCCGGGGAGGGGTAGAGAAGTGGGTTCCTGGTACAGTGATAAGAAGGTTGGGGCCATTATCCCATCTGGTGAAAGAAGGGCGACAACTGCGTTATGTACATGTTGATCACCTGCTTCGGACTGAGCGTGAAAATTCTGAAGAGGGGTTTGATGTGTTTCCCGAGGAGTGAGCTGTTCCAATGTGGTCTCCAAAGTTGACATGTGATACGTCAACATCTCCAAGCGCTGCTACCTGTGTGCCGGAGCCAGAAATAGAGTCACCTTGTAAGGTACTGCAACTGGTTTCGGTGTCTGTATAGGTACAACCTTCCTTCCTTAAGAACAAGATCCCGAATTGTGCCCCAGCACAGCCGTCAACTCCAAAGATCCAGACTCAGACACCCGTTGCAGCGAGTAAGTCAGCTTGTACGCTTGAGCCGCCCAACCCGGTTCCAACACTTGAGTTGGATTCTTCGTCTCGCGCGCAAAGTCCAAATATGTCAATTTCAAGAGATTTGCCAAATAGGGCTGAGCGCAGATATTCCGTCAGGCAGAGAAAAGCACCTGTTAAGCTAAATCTGTGACATTGATAGTAGTAAGGAACATTTTTAGGGTTGGACACTGCCTGAGCTCTAAAGACATTTATGTTACCCTTTTTGTTGATGTTTACAAGTTTTGAGTGACTTATTAGTTTTTTTTAGATTTTGTGAACTCGGCCAAACAAACAGTTTCTTCAGT
>NC_090885.1:66778692-66791192 GCF_036669925.1 Montipora capricornis
AGCAAGTCAAGAAATTAGTCTATTCATCCTAGCCTGAACCTTTACTGTGTGGGACAGATATGTAAGTTTCCTTTCTTCTCTTTTGTCATAATGTTGTCTCTCGCAGGAATTAGCCCACTTGGGAGCTATTGATTCTATTATTATTCGATTTTTGTTGTTTCTAGCGCGTGCTTTGTTTAGGTTGATAGCTACGCGAAGCACTTCAGGCCCATGAGTTTTCTTTGTTTTCGCTTAAGCATGGGTTTATGTTAAGCTTAGATTATATGTGTTGTTTTGCTTGTGGAAAACTTAGGTTTTATTGATTATTGTATTTGTTCCATGATTTGGGGATCCGCCCCCAAAATGCGAAGGTCAATCTTTGGCCTTTCGGTTTTATTGTTGTTGTATCGTTTTGTTTTATTGTAATCAGTTGTTGATTTAGTTGTATTCTAATCCTTAATTTTCAGTTTACGAGTGTTATCGGTCAGTGTTTGTTGGCGCGAAATAAACATACTTGGAACTTTCATTGCCTTCGTTACACGTGTAATCCGTTGACCTCCGTAAAGTTCGCCTCATATTTCCGCGACACGTTTTTCTCAGTATTGACAGTCGCAGAAGCCACATCTGTCAACCCCAAGAATGCAAAATCCAAGAAAAGCTTGCAATGTAAATATCAAGGTATCTTTTTTACCTTTCATTTTCAAACGAGATACTCTCATCTCCGATCAATTATTACATTTAACAATAAATTCTCGAAACTAAAGCACTTATTGCCCCCGCAGGGTTAGAGGCCAAAACCCGAGGAGGCAAGCTAGAAGCCCTCCCGTAAAAAGGGAAAATATGTAAATTGGTAGATGTTGTGGAGGGGAATGCAATCACGATTTGCTCAACCGAGCGCGCAAGGTGGTATCGGTATTGCTCACCAAATTCGCGAGGTGTTCTGGGTAACTTGAGTCACGAGGCAGAAAGTCACAAGAAGCATCGATATCGAAGTGTTGTTCAGCATAGCGATTGAAGGCGAGTAATTTTCGACTATTTACAGCGATTCCTTTTACTTTGTAAATCAAAGATGATATTAGCTGATAGAATATCATATTGCCTGGGTCAGAAATCGATTTTCCAGCCACAAATCAGAAACAGGGGCGACGATTAGTCAGACGCAAATCAGAAACGTGGGCGACAGACTCGACCGACAAACTACTACATGGAACCTCAGAAAGCAAAATCATAGTCTCTGTATAAACATTTTCAAACAATCTTATGATAAAAATAGCACGCCTGTTGTATTTCCGATTTGAATAACCGCAAGCGACTCCTCATTGGCCAAAAGTAATCGCCAACTCGCTTAAGCTACCTTGGTTGGTGGCTTAAATTTAATGAGAATTCCAATTAAGTTTGCCGACTCGCTTACCTTTAAGCGAGTTGGAAAAGCAACTGTTTTCACGCGATTTTCGGTTGTCGCTCGCTAAGCGACCGTAAAAATCGCTCGTGAAAACAAGGCCAATCTGTAGCACATATTAATTAGAAAACATCTCAACCGCCATTCATATTATCTTGGGAGGCAGATGTAGTCAAAACTATTGCTAGTCCTAATTTAAGACTACTAGACGTAGAAGCTGGTATACCGTTTATCACTTTGAATTCTGAAAGACAACTATCCGTAAAGAGGAACAAGACATTATACTTTACTTTGAAACAAAACAAACTAAATTTCTCGAAGCCAAAAGCCACCAAAGCGGCTTAAGTTCACGGCTTCCTAAACGTCATATGATTTTGGTAGTGCGCAGGCTGCTAAAACCAACGGCTGTGCTTTTCCCTGGTTCTAACGATGCCCTCGTCTGGTGCAGCGGTGATGTATTTCTATACTCCCCGTTCATTTGCTTTTTCTCGGCTGTGACATGGCATTTCGCACTGTCTACGTTCGTAAAGCTTCTTTGCAGCATGAAATCTTTCATGTCTGGCTAAACTTCCTATTGCCCGAAAACACTTGCCACAATGTTGGCATTCGTAAGGCTTCTGTGCAGTATGGATTCTTTCATGTTCCCTTAAATTTCCTCCATGGCGAAAACACTTGCCACACTGTTTGCATTCATACGGTTTTTCTCCAGTATGGATTCTGTCATGTCTCCTTAAACTTTCTGCTCGGCTAAAACACTTGCCACACTGTTGGCATTCGTAAGGTTTCTCTCCAGTATGGTTTCTTTCATGTCTCCTCAGATCTCCTGCTCGGGTAAAGCATTTGCCACACGGTTTGCACTGATAAGGCGTCTCTCCAGTATGGACTTTTTTATGTTCTCTTAGATTTCCTGCTTGGCTAAAACACTTGCCACAACGTTGGCATTCATAAGGTTTCTCTCCAGTATGGATTCTTTCATGTCTCCTCAGATCTCCTGCTCCGATAAAGCACTTGCTACACTCCTCGCATTGATAACGCCTCTCTCCAAAATTCCCTTCGTTAAGCTTCGTTACATTTCCGCGTTTCGCTGGAATTTTCTCAGGAATTCGTTTCTTGCGCATGACTGATTATGACATCATTCTTGTAACTCATTAGGCGCTAAAACAAAACGAAAGCGAAAAAAAAAATGTTGATACCATTCTTGGAAAGTTATACTTTATATCGTTATATAATTATCTCTTTTTCGACACTGTTAACGCTTGTCACTTCCATCAACCAAGTCAAGTGCCACACTATTGTATAAAGATAATAATATATAGCTCTAGCCAAGCGAAAAAGCGGAGCTCCCGTCTTATTTATTCTTAAAACAAGTTAACCTGGCTTGAGCATGCGATACAATCGAAACCCAGTACTTGGACAGGGTTGGCTCAAGGGTAACAATACGTATAGAATCTCCGGGTAGTGGGCTCCTTTGAGTCCAATATGGTGACGTGATACTGGTCACATTGGCATACATGGAGGGGTGGAGGTACGGTCGTACGTACCAAAAACAATTTTTCTCGAACAGATGGGTTATGATATGTTCTTAGCAATGGTGCACCGCACGCGCAGAGCTCCGCTATTAAACCACAGGCCTCCTCTTACAACCCTTTAATATTACAACAAAGTTCTTTTGGACGCTAAAGACACCAATCGAAAAGAGCAGGGTAAGGAGTTCCTGGTGTTGTTGTCTGGTCTGGTCTGGTCTGATTGACGGCCACAAACCTTTGGATATTACGTGCTACCCTTATTAAATAAAGACTTCACAGCAGCTGCGTTTTTATCATAATGTTGGACAAGGGCCAGACAGGTCGAGTGGTTTTTCCTGTAACGAAATTGACTATTGGAAAGAATATTAAGTTTGCTCAAAAAATTCACTAGACGGTTGTACAAAACCCGTTTGAAGAGTACATTTGAAGTGCGGACGAAATATAAAAGGGAGAAATGATCCTCGCACTTATCTGGGCAATGAAGCAAGTATCTATAACCTGCACTTAAAATATAATTATTTATTATATGGCAAGCAATTCTCAGGCTAAATGGAGCAATCTGATTGGCTGGTTTTTGGTGGGGATTTTACAGTACAGTCCATTACTATGGAAACGATCCGTTTCCGTATTTTTTCTCTCTCCCGGTAAATTCAAGTTCAGCGAAACACAAAAAGTTTTGCGAAAGCGGAATTTAATTTTTTATCAAAACAATCATTTTTTGCAAAAATATGTAAAAGATTACCGTTAAAGGTTTGCTGATGAAAGACGAAAATTATACGAACACTCACCAAGAGGAGAAGTGTCCGATCCTTCAAAGAAACGATGTCATACAATAAACAATAGCCCTTATTCACGATAGCCGCCATGTTGGTTTTCAAATTGTCGTGCAAATTAGCCATGTCTTATGCTGGGGGGACAAATATTGGAATAAAGGCAAATTGCGGAAAATCGGCTCGTCGAAATATTGAATTAACATTGCTAAAAGTACATTTTAGAATTTAGAATTAAGTACCTTTTATAATAAGTTTATATCTTTTGATTGCCTCCGACATTTTGACTTTCTACTTCGTTATCTGCTAATTTTTCAGTAAAAAAAATCGAAGTAACTTGTGTAAGCATTCTATTTTACTACTTAGGTGATAAACATTCAATGAACATGAAACAAATCATCTGTGTGGCTAAGATGTTCGTTGTAACCTCTCGAACTTGTGTTGTTTGCCCCCTCCGAAGTGTGCAGCTAATTTGCACGATAATAGCAAATCCAACATGGCGGCTATCGTGAATAAGGTCTATTTACTAACCTCACTTGCTGGGGACCGTACTGGGGAACATTGACCCTCGGTCTTTTTGGTACGGAATTCGCTGCGCTCGGTGTCTGTACTGTCACGACCTCGGGCCAATAGGCCCCAGAACGGCCCTCACGCTCGGTTAGTAAGTGGTTAACAGAAGAAAATATCAACGAGTAGTGTCAAGAAGAATTCCTTTGGCTTCAAATGTCATTTTTAATCCTTGCCAAATAAAAGATAAGGAAGTGGATATGGTTTTTAGAAACCTAGCTGTCCTACTTTCGAAAAAATTGAAGAGCGACAGTTAAAGAATTTTTTTTCTCAGGAAGCATTTGGAATCACTGTGTCGTTTAGACCTCTCATGTGTGTCAACTTGACTGAACTGCCGATCAATGATCCTTTTCACGTATTTGGCATGTGACACAAGATACAGCTACATAATTGATAGTCCTTATCTGGGAAGACTTGAAAGTCTAACCATTCGCAGCCGTAATTACAAAGGTAGGACTTTCTTCTCACTCAGCCCTGACGCTGGAGTCAAACTCATGACCTCCCGCACGGAATTTCGATGCTTAACCAAAAGATCGAACAGGTCAGTGGTGCTATTGATAATGAGGAAACACTGATGGAATTTTTCTCGATCTTTCAAAGGCCTTTGACACTGAGAGTTAACTAGGAAATCCTGTTAAGCAAACTCCAACACTATGAGTGCACGGCATGACTTTACATTAGTTCAAAAGTTATCCTTTTATGTATTTTCCCCCCTATGTCTTCTCAAGGGAGATTATAAATTTTTGGGCTGCATTTTCCGCGCTTGTTTACAGGGCGCTACCAATCACAAAACAACCAGCGGTCTGGAGTAAAATGGCTGAGGGCAAATACCCAAAGCCGGTTTAATGTCAATCTCGAATTAAGTAACATGCACAATCTAAGGATTTGGACAAAACGATTCCGCCCTGTAAAGGTGAGGGCACAAAAACGCCAAAGCACCATGAACCAGAGCATGGTGCCGCCCCACCCAAGGGAAATGCAGCCCCAAACTACAACGAAGCAAAACGTAATTAAAAGAAAAGGAAAAAAACTGCTGCCCTTGCAAATCAGTTTTAAAAAGCCCTGAAGGAATTGATATAATAATATCAAATGGTATATATAGGAAATGCCGCCCTTGCTGACAATTCCTGACAACCAATGCGCTCTAAAGCCTGTAACTAACGTACGAGAAAGGACAGGGGGCAGCTGCCCTTGCTAATCTGTTCCCCTGTCCTTAAAGATTTGCCATTTAGCAATGCTTCCATGCACCACTCCCCGCAAGCGATGGACTAAGCACAGGTAGATAAACAAGGGATTCTGATATACTTAAGAAAAGCGTTGGACTTCCAGCGACCCAAAGCCCTTATTTGGGCATCGAGCATTCCCCGCTCTGCAGCAAAAGAAGCAGCCCCGATACGAAAACTATGACTCTTGTAAAGCTGTGGGCTTAAACCACAAGACTTTAAAGAAAGACAGAGCAGATCCGTGAAGGACCTGCGGGACACCGGACTATTATCTAAATTGACGAAAAGTGGACCAGGTCTGTCACCCCGGAGAGTTAAATATCCTAACAAAAACTGCACAGGGCAAAAAACATGCTGGCGATGTATTACGATTGAAAAGGTTCGCTGGTTGTAGTTACGTTTAAAATTGTGAAAAACGACTTTAAAGGCAACAACACGTTGCATGTTATCAAGAAGTTTAACCAGCTGATGGACTTGTAGGGGGGAATTACCATGATTATTTGAGCTTATAGTCATTTCACCAACCCGCAAAAAGGCAAAAAATGCCACGGAGCACATGGCTTGAAATAGGCCATTTCCGAGTTCAAGTCTGCCTCCTCTTCAAAGCGAGTCTAAGTGTGAAGTTTTTGTAATGATAATTAGTTCTACTTTACATATGAATGAAAACTAATTTTCATAACAAAAACTTCGCACTTAGACTCGCTTTGAAGATGAGGCAGAAATGATCTCGGAAATGGCCTATTGACAACAACCATACCTAGAGATAGCCAGCTGAGAAGAACTTTCAACGATTCTGTGAAGTATTGGGAGCGTTATTCGTAAACGACTATCTACCCGGGATGCTAATTTGGTATACCCTTTGATCATCTGAATAATAAAAAAGGCTTTAGTTGGGTCAGGAAAACCAAGAAATTTATGAGAGTAACCTAACGCAGAGACGTATGAACTGACAGTTGATGGCGCATAGCTTTTATCATATATACATGTTGGCAATAAAACGAGCTAACATATGAGGCGATATGCACAAACTGGGGTGAGCGGAATGAAAAACTGAATTCAGAAACTGGTTAAATAGCTTCCATGCTCGCCTATAAGTTGGCAGAGAGGAAGACTGGAGGCTAGATTTTGCAGGCATGCTTACTATGGGACCCAATTCTGTGGCTGCAGATGCTGGGGAATCTCTGTGGGTAAAGGGTCCATTGCTGGGGCCAGCTGTCTGAAAGTCTGCACCTGCAAGCGAGACAGAGCATCCGCAAGACTGTTATGAGTCCCTGGAATATGTTTGGCCTTGAAAACAATGTTGTGATATAAACAAATAGAAACCAGCTTACGCACAAAGAACATTAAAGCTTTGTCCTTACAGGTTTGCTTATTGATAACATGAACCAGGGACTCATTATCAGTCAGGAACAAAATGCATTGATTGCTCATGGCCCCACCCCACAGGTACAAACTCAACACAATAGGGTAAAACTCAAGTATTGCAATATTACGATACTTCAAATTAATGGGCCATTCCCCATAGCACCAATGTGACCAAAACCCATTGCACCCGAGGCATCGGTGTAAAGGTTAAGTTTTGAAGAGCTAAGCCAGGTGTCCTCCAAGAAAAGGACTTCCCATTAAAACTGGACAAGAAGGACAGCCACAGTTTTAGATCCTCCGTTACCTCTCTGTTAAATCAAGGTAGTCTCCCTCAACTATAGCAGGCATGATTATTCCAACTTCAGTGAAGATATCTAAGAAAGGCATAAGGCATTTCTAGTGAATGATTCCTTTACTTGCGGTAATTAAAACTAGTAAAGATTATCCACCTTTTTAAGAAAGGCTCAAGATCTGATAAAGACAAGTATACACCAATTTCTGTCTTCTCTAACTTCAGTGAAACTTTCATGTTTGTATCATTGCCTCCATAGATACATCGTATATGAAAAAAATCCAGGATTCTCTTACCCACTTCAGTTTCATTTTAAAGAAAACTGTTCCACCATGCATGCCTTTATCTCTAATACTGAAGCTATTTGTAAGTCTTATAAGTAAGGGTTTCTTAAAACTTTTAACGATAAAAGGCAATGGTAAAAGACGATGTTTCGACCGTATTTTGGTCATTATCAAGTGCATGGTAAAATTGAAACTGTGAAAAAAAATATATATATATAATCTGACTGGATTTACAAAAAGATACCTCCTTCTGCTGGCACAACTTAAAACTTTGAGATGCAGAGCCCATATTCCTGCTTTTCATAGCTACGATTCCAGCAAGGAACAGACTTCAACCTCCCCCAGCCTCAACAATGCCACTTACAGATTTTACTCATGTCTAACGACAGACTATATTTTACTTGTCCACGCATGGGGGACCCCTTGGGACCTTAAGGGTGAAACTGAGATCTTGCACTAAACCCCTACATAAAAGATGGGTTCTGGGTCATTTCATAGTTGTAAACACTCGATTTCTGCAAAGCCCTGTCATCTAAATACTGACTATGATTGACAAAGTTAAAAGCCAACTTAATGAAATCTAACGTGGGCCACCCACTCCCCCAAAATAACTTTGATTTGGTCTTATAAGTGCTAGCTAACAACTAGATCATAGCCTAGAGCCTCAAGAATATACAGACATCTCTTGACGCAGGCTCCACTTGGTCTTCAACTGCAGAGGTATCTTCTTCAAAATTCAGTCACATGTTTAGATATATACATCCAGGTGATCTGGTGACGTAAGTCAATTCAACATGGCAGAGGCAAGGTTATATCTCGGCGGTTTCCACTTGAATGTTTGTTCAGTAACAGGAAATGTGGGAGACACGGAATAATCTTTGAGTTTTGCCGATGGAAATATTGCAGGAAATTTGGAAACAAAACTTATTTTCCTTCCCAGTCCTCCAAATTACGTCACCAGATCACCTGGATGTATATATACATATACATCTAGGAAGTACAAAACGATTTGCAGGTGTAAACGGACAATAAAAACATACAAAGAAAAAACTATTGTGTATTGTGTACCAATGCCAAGTCTTGTTAATCCTAAAGAGAACACTTTTATCACAATAACACTTTAAAATTACATTAATGAACTCTGTCTAAAGCTATCAAAGACTGTGGTTATATTACCCGCATTAGTGAGACATTTTGTCAGTCATTATTCATTATGCTTTGTTAATCTCTTATATATCCTTTTCTTATTTATAGTGTCCATGTCTAGTGCATGGGGAAATACTTTTTTATAAAAAAATACTAACTCTTCCTGATATTGCACTGTATGTGAAAGTTGGGATTATCCACTGCTATCTGGATGGTCCTAACTTCATCACTAAATTAATATTATAATATCATTCACTATTTCCTCTAATTATGAGGGCGATGTAGCAGCTCTTGCAACATATTACGTGATTGGCTAGTCCCCCCAGTCTCCAGTAGTCTGTTTAAGTAGTCCATCGGGGTAGTCCATAGACTAGGGATCAGTGTTTTCTACTCTCCCGTTAAGTTGGGGAATTGGACAAGGCAAGAGATTTATTTACAAATAATAGACCAAGATACTGGTAAACACACAACAAGATCACAATTCAGTAGTGTAGCAGCTCTTGTAGCTTGCTTTTCTTTGGTATTGTAAGCAGCTTCTATTGTTTTAAACTCTAAGTGATCGTTTCAATTGTTTACACTTTGGTGTTTGTCTTGGACAGCAGGGATGGCCCAATGGTGAGAGCACTCGCCTCCCACCAATGTGGCCCAGGTTCATTCCCAGATCTGGCGTCATATGTGGGTTGAGTTTGTTGGTTCTCTACTCTGCACCGAGAGGTTTTCTCCGGGTACGCCGGTTTCCCCTCTCCTCAAAAACCAACATTTGACTTGATTTGTCTTAATTGTTAATTTCAGTTTACAGTGTCCCCAATTAGCGCTCCAGTGCTAGAACGACTAGACACTTAAATAAAGTTCCTTTCCTTTCCTTACCCCAAAAAAGACTAACTCTAACAAATACTATTTCGAATGAGTACTCTTGAAAAAACTGAATTGATTATATACTTACATTGCTTGTACCTTGTCTATTTTCGTCTGCACGGCCACAAGCGACTAAATTTAGGAACCCTAACTCGGCTTCGCTTTACTGACATGAAGTAATCGGCCATCACAACAATTATCGAAACCTAACCTTTTGAAAATGGGTGCTTAGACTTAAATACTTTTGATCAACGCCATTTAAAATCGATGTTTAGGCTTAGCACTCATTGTGACGCTGCTTACGACCAATAGTACTAACTTGAAATAGTATTTTTGGGGTAGTCCATTTGGGTAGTCTATTGGGGTAGTCTATGGACTGGGAGTCACTGTTATTAACTCTCCCCAAACTTAAGCTAAGTGTTGCCTTTTTTGCAAGACAAATGTCAGAATATAGAATTATAACATGTTTTTTAAGATACTTCAGTGCGTAACTAAATCGTCATTCATGACCCAAAAGGCCAGTTTATTTTCCGTAAAGAGTGACCAAGACACTTCCCCACTGACTCCTTTTACAAACAATTTTGACTAGGAAGCAAGTAGTTGCAATTCGCAGTTTAGCGAAGGTAAAAGGGTACACCCAGTTACTTCACTGAAACTGAAAAACTTTATTTAAACACGTGACATTGATGAGCCTAAAGGGCTCGTTACAAAAATGTACACCAACTAAGAAACTAATACCTCAATGAAGATGTAATAAACAAATTTTCCTACCTTCGGTACGAGGAAGAATTCAGCCACAGAATCTAGAACCAATATTCTAAATCAGAGTTGGAAGTGCCGTGTAATCGAATAGCGAGCGACTTGATGTAAAAAGGACATGTGTTGTCTCGACGGCTGGACTGGACTTGACATACTCAACCTCGTTCCCAGGGTTCTCTCCTACCCGTCCTGGGAACGAGGTTGAAGGATACGCACTTTCAGATTTTAATAAAAGGAAACAGAAAAAGAGGACTTTTTTGTTTTTCGGATTATTTTGCATTAAGGTAAATTTTAATACTTGCATGTCACAACCGTTAAGAGGAACGACATCTACTCTTAACACAACCTCTCTCTTCCTGTTGCTAAATCGAGCAGTATAAAGGGAGGAATGTGGACTGCGGACTGCGGGCCCGGAGTGCAGATCGGGTATAAACACGGACTGAGTATAAAATGTAGACTAGGCACAAAGCGCGGACTGAGTACAAAAACGGCAAAGAGCAGCGAAATGGCGACAGGTGAATGGGAATGGTGGAAATATTGTTTCGCGCCATAATTGTCACGTGATAGATGTTAGCTGACGTTTCTTCCAGCATGTTGTATTTATCGGAGGTAAGACACAAAAATAATTTATGGAATCCTTCACGAATTATCAGCTTTATGTTTGGAAACCGACATCTTGACATGTGATGGATCTGACGATGAATGCAACAAATAACTAACGAACGCTGTTCATTTAACTAATTCCTATTTTCACGTTGCCATGTTAACACACCAATAGCGTAGCCCCTACTCTACTATAAAAAACTACACATAACCCACAATTCCTCGATTCGCTCTGACGAAGGGCTAACGCTCGAAACGTCAGCTTTTAGATTTCTGTACGGTGGCCAATTTAGATCATCAACTCCGTTGATAAGACCAAATTTGTGTTTAGTATATATGACAGTAACGGCCACTTTTATACAATTCCTTTAATTTAAGGCATTATCTCGAGGCTCTGGGGAATAAACTCATACAAATCTTTTTATAATTGAACACATTGATACAGTGCCCAAATATGATCATAAAGCTCTCGATAGATGTAGGTCTACATGACGTCTATTCGGCGATAGATGTAGATTTCGCTAGAGAATGTGAAAACGAAGGATCGGCGCCTCTTCACAAATGTTACAAGTTCGGAATCTTTCATTTGTTATCAATGTGTTGCATTATAAAACAGTTAGAGCGCTCAAGCTTGCGAGATATTGCCTAATTTTAGCCGATTTGGCAACTTTGTCTGATGGCACTCGAATAAGATGCTGCTCAGTCCGAGGTAAGCGCGACCATAGACCACTCAGAAGCGAGGCCATTAGAGACTTTTAGATCCACGTTTGCGGCTAACCTCAAACTGCTGGAAGTCACATGACTAGCGCTTGCCGTCACGTTCGAGGGTAAGTTTTGACGTTTTCAACGGCGGAAGGTAGGTTTTCACGTAAGTAATTTACCTCAGCTCTTTATGGCATGGAAGTTACATTATCCCACGTATGAACGGGGCAGATATAAAAAGCAACTTTTTATCTTTCATTTCATGTGAATTAAACAATCAAAAGAGCCCTGGTTTTATTTATTTCGTTGACTGAAACATCAACGCTGAGCATCGAGGAAATTCAATATGGCGGCCTCCGCAGCTTTGCACTTGTTTACTTAAATCTAAATGCACGAACTATCACAACCTCTAACGCCAAACCGCAAATCTCAAACCTCAGTTTGCGGTTAGCCGTAAACGTGCATCTAAAGGTCTCTGAAGAAGGTCGGCCGTCAAACGGTGCGATGGTACGTCAATTTCAGTTTACGAAGTCCCGTTTATTGAGTGTAAGTTTATATAATCGCGTCTTAATTTGGAAGGGGTATTTTTACAACTTTTGGCACCTAAAAAGGTCACCTAGCAGTTTCGGAGGAGCATGTGGTTCTCTGGGAAGTCCTTAGAAGGTAACGTTCAGCTGCCAATTTCTGAAATGAAGATATCATTCCCGAAAATTTTCGGACCCTTCAATTTTCAGCTAAAGGTTCGAACAGATCAAATTCTTCTAGGTGATAAAAAACATCTCTTTAAAAAGTCTTAATACGTTATAAGGAGCCTAGGAATGTCTCTCAAAGGCTTTTTGCTCAATTTGTTTGTTGGGCGTCTTAGTTTAAACAACGCCTGAGAGCGCGTCTATCCAAAAAAAAAACCATAAAAAGGTCCCTGTCACGGGTCAGCTTCTTTTCTAGACTCGGCTCTTACCAAAACAAAAAAGGCTACTGAGAGGTTCTTGCCTTTTGTCAGAACGTACCACCTAGCAGTTAAGAATTTGAA
>NC_090885.1:66793692-66803692 GCF_036669925.1 Montipora capricornis
GACCTGGGAATTGGAGAGGTGGTTAAAAGATTTGTTTTCTACAACATTCCAAGTTCTTGGCCTTTTTCATTGAACGATTTCAATTTTTTTTTTGTTGCGTGACAGTGAAATTATCTACAGTTCAAGGATACGAGGAGCAAAATGTAAACAGAGCAGGCTGTGATCTTCAAGATCTTACCGCGCATCTTAATTCCTCCATTCACGCGTAACCACAATTCCTTGCAGCTTTGACCACAATCCCTTGCGTTTCGAAGACAAATTTCTTCTTCTCTCGATTAGAGAGCTGCATCGTTCGTTCAGTTCAGGCTCACTCACTGCAGTAGCAATTACGGTTTGTTGGTTGGCAATAAGTACTGCTTATACTGGGAGGCACGGTGGCCTCATGGTTAGTGCGCTCGACTCCGGATCGAGTGGTCCGGGTTCGGGGCCTGGCAGGGGACATTGTGTTGTGTTCTTGGGCAAGACACTTTACTCTCACGGTGCCTCTCTCCACCCAGGTGTATAAATGGGTACCGGCGTAATGCTGGGGGTAACCCTGCGATGGACTAGCATCCCATCCAGGGGGGAGTACAAATACTCCTAGTCGCTTCATGCTACAGAAACCGGAGATAAGCGCCGGCCTGATGAGCCTTCTGGCTCGTAAGCGGAGACTTTACTTATACTGTATGTTGGTCTTTTGCGTGTAATAGAAATCAATTCCCAGATTTTAAAAGTCGAAATCAGAAAGTTTATTGACCCTGTTTTGTCGATTGGTTATCGTACAAAAGTTTGGTTTTCAGAAACATCTTATGTTGTGGGAATACATATCTGATGCTAACGTGCGACTATTACAACCCAGAGACAGAAGCTGGCGCGTTGGATATCACTACTACTATTATCTACGCGAAAATAGTGGCAAGCCATTTCATTTCATTTAAACGGAACCTCCGGCATCCTGGGAAAAAATCTATCGTATCCGTCAGGGATATTCAGTCAAGCAACAGGAAAAAAATGTGCCGATATGAGGTCATTCTTTTAGAATGATCTCCCGGAAAGATTTCTAAGAAGACCGATATTCAGTTCATCGCGACGGTCTCATATTTTCGCCTATAATAAAGCCTCTTAAAGCACAACCAAAGACACCAAAATATTCTTCTCTCCAGTATGGTCTCTTTCATGTTTCCTTAAACTTCTGGTTTGGCTAAAACACTCGCCACAATGTTGACATTCGTAAGGCTTCTCTCCAGTATGGACTCTCTCATGTGTCCTTAAATAATCTGCTCGTCTAAAACACTTGCCACACTGTTGGCATTCATAAGGTTTCTCTCCAGTATGGATTCTCTCATGTGTCCTTAAATAATATGCTCGTCTAAAACACTTGCCACACTTTTGGCATTCATACGGTTTTTCTCCAGTATGTAATCTTTCATGCCTCGTTAAATTTCCTATTACACTAAAACGCTGGCCACATTGCTTGCATTCATAAGGTTTCTCTCCAGTATGAACTCTCTCATGTTTCCTTAAACTCCCTGCTTCCCTAAAACACTTACTGCATTGTTTGCATTCATAAGGTTTCTCTCCCGTATGAACTCTCTCATGTTTCCTTAAACTCCCTGCTTGGCTAAAACAATTCCCACATTGTTTGCATTCATAAGGCTTCTCTGCCGTATGGACTCTTTCATGTCTCCTTAGATGGCTTGCTTGGCCAAAGCACTTGCCACACTGTTGGCATTCATAAGGCTTCCCAGTATGGACTCTTTCATGTATCAGTAAACGTCCTGCATCGCTGGGACTTGCCACACTGTTGGCATTCATAACGCTTCTCTCCAGTATGGATTCTTTAGTGTCTCCTTATATCCCCTGCTCGGCCAAAGCACGTGCCACACTGCACTGATAAGGCGTTTCTACAATGTTTCGTGCGATTTCCGCGTTTCACAGGAATTCTCTTAGGAATTCGTTTCTTGTGCATAACTGATTATGACATCATTCTTGTATCTCATTAGGCACTAAAATAAAACGAAAGCGGAAAAAACGTTGATACCACTCTTGGAAAGTTATTATTTATATAATTATCTCTTTATCGAACCTGTTAACGCTGGTCACTTTCATAAGTTAAGTCAATTGCCAAACCCTAATGTGTGAAGGTAATATTAAACCGTAGGCCCCCCTCTCACAACCCTTATTCCAAAAAGAAAAGCTCTTTTGGACGTTAAAGATCTCACACATTAATCGAAAAGAGCTGGGCACGGACTCCCTGGTGTTGTGGTCTGGGGCCCGTTTCTCGAAAGACTCGAAAACTTTCCGGTCCCGAAAAGCCATTTGTGAAATTGCCAACCGCCTGTTTTGGAAAGCAGATCTTTTAATATGTTTTCAAGGTAACAAAAAGAAAAATAACTGTGAAGTTTGACGAATTAAATGCTCTCCGTTCTTGAGTTACAAAGGGAATTGTGACACCCGAAAATGTCTGATGGATGCCTACAAACCTTTGGCTATTACAGTATGTGCCACCCTCATTAAATAAATGATCTATGACCCGCGGTTACAATATAACTATACGCGGCACGAGCATAAACTGGGTTGCCTGTGGTACGTGTTACACAATGGAATTGCAGCGTTCCAGTAATTTTTTTCAAGTGGGGGGGGAAGGATGTAGACCATTTGAGGGTCACCCAGGCGTCATGCCAGCAGTGGCCCTTTGACTCACTAGTTCAAATGTTGCATAATGTCCTGTCCCGTTTTGAGGTCTTTTACTTTTTTAAGCTTTGGTAATAAATTCAGTTCAAAGATAACAAAACTAGCTTGCTGTCACCCTTCATTGAAAAAGAAGTCCTTTCAATCAACGTATGTTAAGTGTCATGGCGACCTGCAATAAGCTCTATAATATCGATGATATGGATGATGCCAAGAAGCTTAACAAGAATCTAAAGTTGAAGGATCAAATCCAAGCTTTAAGCGAAGAGGTTGAGCAAATGAAAAGTCTGCTTCGGCACAGCTCTATCCAATTAGCGAGTGAACCATCAACTGACGCGAGCGTTACTCTGAATCGTGAAGGCGAGAAGAGCTTAAGCTTCCTTAGCAGTAAGTACGATGAACTGATCCAGTTAAAAATACTACATTGAAAGAACTAGAGCGACCCGGTAAGAAGACTGAAGCTGTTAGTGAAAGAGTCAATAATATCAGTGAAGCAATAGACAGCATGGAAAGTTACAGCTACCAATATGATATCAAGCTTGTTGGATTCCCCGAGCTCCACGAACATGAATCAACAATTGAAACCGCGAACCTATGCCTTGAAATCTCTAAAGCCATCGGTGTAAGTGGCTTAACAACTCATTTTATTGACATCGCTCACCGGGTCAAATCTAGACGCTATACAGTCTTCATGATATAGGAATTTTTAATATGAACTCATTCACCTCACAGTTTTGCTGAGGCTATTAGATGTAAAATGAATCAAAATCATCAGAATTTCATCTCTATCCTTCACAGTAATGTCGGAAACCTTAAGAGGAATTTCGAACAATTCCAACATCATGTTTTTTTTTTAGTTAAAAATAAGTTTTAGTGTCATAGGATTAACAGAAATTCGAATTCGTGATGGCGCTTGCAATGATTTTTTTTCCGAGTTTACCAAATTACTACTTTGAGTATGTAACAACGCCGTATTCTGCGGGCGGTGTGGGGATGTTTATAAACAGTAACTCGCAATATGATGTTCTCGAACATACTTTTAACTCTTCCTATCAAGCTCTTTGGATCGACATCGTTGATGCAAGTAAGCGAGACTTTTTGTCAATCTTAATGGCCGTTTTTTATAGGACATTACTAAACAACGAAACAGCGAAACACTGAAACAGCGAAACAACGAAACAGCGAAACGAAGCACCAAAACACCATGTATGACCCCACCATACATTGAATACTAACTGACAAAGGTTGGATTTGAGATTAAACATCGTTTTAGGCCTAATTAGGCCTAAAACGTTATTACTCCTAATTCATTGAGATTAAGATTAGGATTCAGATTAAGCCTGAGATTAGGAGCAATAACATTAGGCCTAAAACGATGTTTAATCTCAAATCCAACCTTTGTCAGTTAGTATTCAATGTATGGTGGGGTCATACATGGTGTTTTGGTGCTTCGTTTCGCCATTTCGCTGTTTCGTTGTTTAGTAATGTCCGTTTTGTTTTTATGCTAGAGACGCATAATTCGTCCGGGACGAACTTGGGCAAACATTTTTTCTGCGTCTGTTAAATTCGTCTTGTATAAAGACGGGCACAATTAAGACGCATTATGCGTCTGGACGAAGTACCTATATTAGTGGAAAGTACTACTGGAAAGTTCGTCCAGACGCATTATGCGTCTTGTGCCCGTCTTTATACTAGACGAATTTAACAGACACAGAAAAAAAATGTTTGCCCAAGTTCGTCCCAGACGAATTATGCGTCTCATATAGTTCGTCCCGTCTTTACACTAGACGGATAACACGAGCGACGCATAATTCGTCTGGACGGATTATGCGTCTTTAGTATAAAAACGGCCAATATTCTTGTTATACTAATAATTATTACTCTTTTATTTATTTTTTTCTTATTAATATTTATGGTGTCCATGTCTG
Source organism: Montipora capricornis (assembly GCF_036669925.1). Taxonomy (NCBI): domain Eukaryota; kingdom Metazoa; phylum Cnidaria; class Anthozoa; order Scleractinia; family Acroporidae; genus Montipora; species Montipora capricornis. The sequence goes on from NC_090885.1 coordinate 66,798,291, forward strand.
GGGCTAAAAATTTTGCTCCTTTATATAAACACCACTATTAATTTTGTTTTCCAAAAAGTGGCAATAATTGGAATTATACATATACGTTTTTCCCAAATGGTCTTGATGGCACAAGTGTTGCTAATGTTTTTAAAAATACAACCACACTTTTGAGTTTAAGGAACATGTTCCGATGTTGCAAAGATCATCATCAGCCATAGTGAGTGTAACATTTAAATTTCTACAAGATAATCTCTCTCTCTCTCTCTCTCTCTCTCTCTCTCTCTCTCTCTCTCTCTCTCTCTCTATATATATATATATGTATATATATATATATATATATATATTCCACACTGATAAATACAGAATAGTGCTCAACAATAATGGAGCCGTAATAACAATGTTTTTCTACTCAATATAGTTTCATATGGTCTTTAAGTCCATATTAAAGTCCATATGAAACTATATTGAGTAGAAAAACATTATATATATATATATAGCTTGAATATCTGTAATCGTTGACCAAAAGGATGCACGTTGTCTCCTCAGTTAGTATTTAAAGTTGCATATAAAATGGAGAGGAAGACAAAACTTCTCGAAGGTCTAAGGATAAAATCCTCCATTTTATCCTTAGATTTTTAACTTGTACTCTATTTTACTTCGAAGGCCGAAGGGCCGAAACGTTTTTACTAAATTTCCTGGACCTTCGAGAAGTTTTGTCTGCTTCTCCAGTTTATATGCAACTTTATATATATATATATATATATATATAGATACGTAGACTTGAACTAGGTCAAAAACATTTATTTGCTACTCCGAGTTTCATGCTTCTCACGAAGCAATCATCAGGCAACTGCCAAAAAGAAGGAATACATGGTGTTTTACAGTGATTTTGAAAATAACGGTAGCAATTCACTATAGGCTGGGGTGCGTAGCAACGGTTAAACAATACAAACTGTTTCCAGTGAGCTGCTAAAAATAAGCCTTAAATAATTACGCTATTGAGAAGGAATTTCTTTGCATGTCTGCAACTTGTTACAAGCTCATTTCTGTTGTTAAGGGTCGCCAAATCTGGTCTACAAATTATATAGTATTTCTCCCACAGACATAAATTACACTTCTTCGTTACATTTGAATAGGATCTCGCATGCCTAACAATCTGCCATTTAATGTGATAGTCGACTTTCTTGTCTTTCAAACCCCATACATATTTACTAAGTTCAGTGGAATTTCTGTAGCGTTCATTTCTAAAGGAACATGTGTGGTTTCTATAACGTGATTTGAATGATGTGTCGCAAAGACCGATGTAAGTTTGCTTTGACTGAGATGTTGTGACCTCTGCTTGATAGATGGTATTCCGCACGTTGCACTTTCCGTCTAGAGGGCAGGATCTTTTGTCACGGCAGTTGCAAGTGTTGATAGTTTGAGCGGGTGGATTTGATGACTTGTTAATGACGGCTTTATTTTGGTTGGAGATAATTGTTTTTACATTGCTCATGCAGCTATAACTAATTTTGAGAGTGTTCCGGTTGAAAATTCTGTGCAAAGGGTGTGATTTTGGGAAGTGCTTGCCGATTAGGGTGAGGAAACACTTTCCAACTTTTGTTTTGACGTTTTGGCTGTACGGAGGATTGAACCAGGTGATGTTTCTAGGCCTATTCTTGCGGTGTTTGGTTTCTGGAATTGTTTTTCTGTAGGATAGATTATATATGTAGCCGCTCTTGTTGAGTGCATCTTGGTAGGTTTCTTTCGCTTTATCAAATGATTCTTTGTCGGAAGAAATTTCTGAGAGGCGCTTGTTTATGGATTCCGGTATGTTCTTTAGGATGGATGGGGGGTGATTGGATTTCTTGTGAACGTAGAGTGGGATGTTTCCTTCTTTTGTGTAGGGATAATGCTTTCCAGATTGGAGGTCAAGGGTGACGTCTAAGAAATTTACTTTAGTGTTGTTTGTTTCGACTGTGATCTTTAAGTCGTTTTCACGGAAAATTTGGCAGAAGCCCTTCTTGATTCTTTCGATCTGTTGAGGGTTTGAGTTAAAAGCTGCCAAACCGTCGTCTCTATACAGGCCGATGCTGTTGCCATACTTTTTGGTTAGACAGGACAATAAATAACAACCCACTAGTTCGCATGTTTCAGCGCCATCGAAAGATCCCATTGTTATGTCGAATCGGCTGGCAGAGGATTTTTTCTCCCAAGGGCAGTCATTGGAGAACAGTAGAGATTGCTTGGAGAGGAAAATGATTTCTCTCTCGTCGGCACTGATGGGTCTGTAGTTATTGGCGAAGTCGAGTGCTTTGGCAAGCAGTTTTTCCGTGATAGAGGGGTAGAAGTCACATACATCAAAGCATATGAATGAGAGGTTTTCTTTGTGCTGTAGGGCGTTGAACCAGTTCAGTACGCTGGTCGTATTTTTCCACTGATTGATTTGTGTCTTTTGGATTATGGTGGTGTTGATCTCGTCTAAAATGCGCTTACTAATTATACCAATCTCGGATTTGGAGAGGTTGATAAGGCGGCATGTTGGATGGTCGTGAAATTCAGGTTTGTGATCTTTCAAGGTTATGAAAGCTTCTTTCTCTGCAAGTTTTTCGATACGGTTGTCTAATCCAAGTTTTTTAGCTACTTTGGCGGATTGGTTGGTCTATAACTTTGGGGCATGACTTTTTGTATGTTTTCGTTACATTCTCGGTAATCAGCTTCTCATAGGTTGCAGTGTTCATTGAATAATAATTTGTAGTCTTGTCAGCAGGAATAAGTAGATTATTTGGTTTCTTGATTTTTGTTTCGATGTCGGTGTATAATGTTCTCTGGAAATTGCATTTGGAGGCGTTGTCATCAAATTCAATGTTATGAATTAGTTTCAACATACCTTCTTCGAAAGGAATCAGTTCATTTATCTTTGGGGGTGAGGTTCGTGACTTAAATCCATAGGTTTCCTTCGTTGATGTTTCAGCTTGTCCGGATAGGAATTAGTGTGCTTTCCAACGTAATCGCCGCAGAAAATGTTCAGTTTTTTCGATTAGTCGTTTCATGTATTCATTTCTTGGTGGCAGTGGAATGTTCTTGGTAGAGTAATTCAAGTTGATCTTTTCCATAGTAGTGGACGATGAAACAATTACAGTGCTCAACAAGTTGGAGCTTATAAAATGAAATGACGTGATAAATTGATCATCAGCTAAAAGTGCTCAATGGGTTTACCAGAGCTATATATATATACATATATATATGTATATATATATATATATATATATATATATATATATGTATGTATATATATACATATATATATGTATATATATATATACACTAGTAAAGATAAATGGACTACATTTTGTAATCGACAAATTTGCTTCATAGGACCGTGTCCCACTCTTCAGGATCTTCAAATGATTACTATTCCTACATAGTGGTTTCTTCTGCTGCTCATGCACGTAATTGTGAATTGTATATATTACAATTTTTAATTACAATTTCTTTAGAAGGAATTTGTTTGCATGCCGACAGCTGCTTGCTAGTTCTGATCGTTTGTTGAGCGTGGAGAGCTCCAGGTGGCAAATTATGTAGTATTTCTCGAGTGTACATAAGTTGCATCTTTTGGTGTTGTTAGAATATGCCCGCGCCCTTCCCAAAATCTTCCATGTGATGTTGTAGTTTACTTTAGCATTTTTCAGCCACCACACATATTTACTTAGCTTTGTCTGGTTGCTGTGCACCACAATCTTAAAGGACTGCTTGTGGTTGGCAAATCTACCCTTGAAATCAGTGTCAGTTAACCCTACGTAATACTCATTTCCCTCGCTTTGAGGTGACTGTTGCCTTGATTGCATCAATATATTTATATGAAAATATTTACATGAAAATATAAAGAAAAGATACAATTTCCTTTTTTTTTTTCGGCCTTAGGATATACATTAGTCATTGGTTTCTTGCTTTTAGTTTCTGCCTTCTTCTTTGCCGTAGTTCCTCTGACAAAATCGTTATTTTCGATACAAAGCGATGGACATTGAATTGAAATTACCAAAATCGATAAAACTGATCAAAATCAATCACCACAAAAATGTTTCGATAAAATCTCGATTACAATCGATTTTATCGAGTATCGAAATTATCGATTCGTAACGTCCTGATTTTGGCAGCAAGTGATGGGCCAACGTTAATAAAGAAATCACTGAATAACAACCATTAGAGAGTCACTGGCAAGCGTTCCTCTATTGTCTTTTATTAGTAGAAGCCTATTATTAGCCTGTTTAGAAGAGATTATGGATTTGATGACTGACCATGCAAATCTTAGAGGTGAACAAGTAGAAGCGAGTTGGCCATTATATTATGCTACGATAATACTTCCCCTTGCTAATTCATTATATGATTGTACTTGTTGCGGAATTATACCAACTAAGAAATATGTATCTTAATGAAGATGTAGTAAGCAAATTTTCCTACCTTCAGTATGACGAAGATTTCGCTCGAAGAAGCTTGAAGTGTCACGATAACAGGCCATAGTTAATGGAGGGGAATAAAATATGCAGATAGCTGATCGATCAGCGTGAGTAATGAAGTGACGTTGTACTTTATGTAATTGATGTGTATTGTCCTGAGAGCTGGATGCACATTTTGAGAAACTTTGGTGGTTGTAAAAAATCTCACAAAGAAAACCCAATGTAGAGGCAAAGGAATGACCACTTCGTTGGCTTATGAGGGAAAATAGTAAAGGCCCGTTTTCATCCTAGACGCAACGCGATCGTTTGTTATGGTTTTGAATCTCGAATATTCTGGTTGGTCATCTATTTCTGTGACGCTAGTTCGTACTGTTGAAACCGCTAAAATTACCTTTTATCTTTTTGAAGTCGAGTGACATCGGAGAATCACCGGAGTAGAATTTTTGCGATTCGCCTTTTCAGCAAGAGGAATAGAAAAATTCTGAAGCTAACGAGCTTCGTGACATTATTTAATTGCGGAAATGCATGGCTTACTTGAAACTTATGAATGAAGGGGTAGTTTCTAAAGAAACTGTGGTGCTGCGTCGGTGGGGAAGTAGTGTACAAAAATTTGGTTTTATCAACGGAGTTGATAATGTAAATTGGCCACCGTACAGAGATTCTAAAAGCTGACGTTTCGAGCGTTAGCCCTTCGTCAGAGCGAATCGAGGGATTATGGGTTACATGTAGTTTTTATAGTAGAGTAGGAGCTACGCTATTGGTGGTAACATGGCAACGTGAAAAATAGGAATATATTAGTTAAATGAAAAGCGTTCTTTAATACCGTGAGGATTAAGGGTGCCGATTTGAAAGATGAATTTTGTTCCAGATTCTTGCGGCTTTCCGTAGTACCTAGATGTAGGGAAAGGCCGCAGATAGCCATGTGTTTTTTGGAGTGGTTAGGCAGATTAAAATGGCGAGCGACTGGCTTAGATGCATCCTTGT
>NC_090885.1:66806192-66828692 GCF_036669925.1 Montipora capricornis
CACTTGGAGGACGAACAAAACAAACGATTCTTATAACTCAATCGTTGTCGGAGATTAATTTTTGCTGAAAATCGCACTTTCGAGTTTATCAAACCGCTTTTCTAATTATATCTGGTCAAAAAGAACCTAAACTGTCCCAAACATTGCTTACAAGTGCATTCGTTGCAAATAAATGGACTGCAATCCAACAGAAAATCAATTGGAAAATTGCAAGGCGTCGAGAGCAGGGTTATATGTCTGACGAGAGTTATGTCGCAACAAGAGTCAACCACCAGCCCGAGTCAACCACGAGTCCAACCTAATTAAGAAAATAACACAAACAGCGGTGATAAGCATTGTATTCCAACGCTTTTTTTTATATAGAACTTGACGTTTCGTATGCTAGTAAACATACATTTTCAAAAGTGACCGGTTACAATTTTTTGAAAACTATATAAATATTATATCGTAAACATTAGAGGTCTGGAACCTAGACTGAGAAAAATGATCTGCAGCAATACGTGTCTAGACATAATGAGTAGTAAAGTCTCCTTAATTTTGCAGTGCAAGTCAGTTTTTCCGGACGCTAAAATGTCAAAATGATCCCATTTAATGTCGTGACCAGTGGTTTTCACATGATCAGCAATGGCTGATGAATGGTCACTTTAAGCGAGGGCCTTGAAGTGTTCTGTTTTTCTGTCATGGAGTCTTCGTTTTTTTGTTTTGCCAATGTAGAATTCATCACAGTTCCAGCAACCATCTTCATAGATGACCTTGGACCTCTTATGATCTCCTAGTAATACGATGAAATGTGGATGATCTCGGTACATTGTTAACCAAACATGTTCCAGCAAGCTTCCTCCTTTTTCTGCTTTTGTAAAATAGACGTCCTTTTCTCTGTAATTCTACTCGGTTCTCGGTCACGTCTATGTCGATGCACTCGCAATTGCAATTGCAAATCACAACTAAATTAAACACACTTTTGCATATCCAGACCTGTATTTCTCCTTTGGAATCAAGTCTTTATTATCATTGAGAATCAAATAACTATACAGCCTTTCAAACTAAATCACAATTATTTTCTAAAGAGCTGATCACAGTCTCCACTGATGATATCAAATCTTATAAAACTAGAACAGAACTATATGCACAAGATGGCAATGAACAAAATCGTTCATATGGCTAGTTGAACAAAGGATATAAGCTAGACCATTACAAAGAAGCAAAGTGTTTAACAGTAAAAAAAAATGCAATAGACAAAAACTTATCTTCGTAGTCAATGGTACACTGAGCGGGAGGCTATTTGTTCGCGGTGAAAGTGGTACAAGCGTGAAGCCATTTGTTCGCTGTGCCATTGTTTTCACTTTATCTTCAGAAGATTCCAATATGGCCTCCTTGTTGTTTGTCGAGTTATTCTCTTTGTCGCTGTCATCTTCAGAGTAGTTCTCAATAAAGTACCCGCTGCTTATTAGAGAATTAGTATTTTGACTTGTATAGCGATGTTTCTCGTGACGTCACGCATTGTTATTAATATGCCAACCAGAACCTAATTGGCTGTTGAAACCGTCACTTCTTTTGTTCCGTGGTTGGCAAATTTGAATATCAAAAGAAATGTGACGTCAATGTTTGTAAACAAGAAATATCGCTATTGCTTTCAATAGTTGCGTCCATTTCAGTTACATTTGAGTACATCTTTTAGCGCGAAAAGCGTATGCCTTTCTTTGCATCTGTTTTGAGCGCCGCAAGAAGAAATCGATCAAGCCAACGCAACGTCGTTCTTCAGTAATTCAAACAACTCATCACAGTGCTCTGCATGATTTTGGACTACGTGGTTTGCTTTTGATGACCAATGTAAACGGCACCACGAGCCTTTTATTGTGCATTGCCAATCAAAACACCGCCACGCGCTTTCTATTGCGCATTTTGCTGCACCGAAAAAAAAAAAAAAACAAACGGAAATCTAACATATTTTATAACTCGGTGCCCTTACGGGCCCGAATAGTTACTGTAGAAACCAGAACGTAACGTAACGTGAATCAAAACAAAGCAAAACGTCAGAAGAGGTAAAGTAAAGATGGTTCGAAACCAATCTCTAGAGACACAGATAGCAACGATGTAATGTAAAATTGCTGGTGGACGAATAAAAGGAGCTGATTGGAGATCTTTTGTTTTCATCCACCATCATGGCAGCGATGATTTAACGTGAAAACCACCTATTTTAATAGTAAAATGAATAACCATCTATTTTAAAAATATCTATTAAATTGCGAGGTACTGCGAACTTTGCAGTTTTTCAAAGCGATCAACGTCGAGCTACTGCTTAAGAGTTCATGTGATTTACTTTTCCGAAAAACAGTCAGTTGCAGTGTACTGCTTTTTTTAGGGGATACAGAAAATGACCTGAAGGGAAAAGAAAATTGCTTCGAGTCAGCTGGAGGTTTCACGAGGGTGCGAGTTACCGAGGGCGAAATTGCAGTAAATGTATGTCGGAAATCCAGGGGAAATCGATTTTGGTTCGAGTTGGCGCCAGGTTTGATTTAGCGAGGGTTCGAGTTATCGGGAGTACTGCCGGGTGGTCACCCATCCAGGTATTAACTCTGTCCAATAGGACTTGACTTCGCTTGGACAAGCCGTAATACTATCAAATGAGATCGAGGTTATGTGTGCCAATCGCATCGCATCACGATCGATAACCGAGGGCACCCCGCCGGAATGAAACCGATTAGAATGCGTTCTCGTCGAACGCAACAACAAACTCCAAAAAAACAAATAGATTCTGATTGGGTGAGAGCAGTACTTAATTGTCCAGTGCCAATGGACCTTAATTACACGGCTCGATGGATTGAAACCTTTTGTTTTTGCGCACCGAAACTCGTTCCCAAACCTTTCAACTCCAGGCTCGGGGTACGAAATCTATCAAGGTCTATAGCCAATATGGCCGCCGCGCGAATAAGGTCCATAAGCTTGAAAACATGTGCATACGACTTAGAGACATTCTAACAATAATGGCCGACAATAGTTCTTGTTATATTATCGTGCAAACAATGAGTTATGAGTGTCTAGTATATGAGAACCACTTTATACGACCCCTTTACACATTTCAGTGCATACAACCTCTTCAATCTACTTGCTTGACGTCCTCATGTTTTCGGTATCTTTACAATAATTCTGAAGCCAAGTCCCGGGAAACAGAAACGTAATCAAAATCAACGTTTCGTGGAATTGTTGGAATGCCGACTTCAACAAATGGATGAATTTCTTTAATTGGAGCTCTAATCTTGCAAGAATGTGCACTCATATTTCTTGGCATGCATGCATTCATTCATTCATTCAAACACCTATAGTTGTTTTTCTTCGGCAGGCAACCACCTTTTGAGAAGAATCCTAGCTCAGGTCAATATACTGCCACACTGCCTCTAGTGCCCTCATATATTGTGTACAATCCCTCTCCATCATGACGCTAAAGTGTGCTTCTATGCATGGGTCAGAAAAACTCTAGAGCATTGTGCTTGTCGTAACCATGATATGGCTACTTTTCTTCATCTGTGAAACACCGTACGCAGACTTTGTATTGCTCAAAGGAATCTCCGTATGAGGCTTGAACGAGCCCCTTTCCCCCAACCAGCGACCTAAAAGGCAAACGGGGAATATTCGAAAAGTGCTAAAATTGCAAGAAAGGGTGAGATTCCGGGCGAATTGTTTGAGGATAATTTATAAAAATAGTTAGAGTTTTTTTTTCTAACCTGAAAAAATTCTTCAACAGTAAAGAAACAATGAATGCAAAGAAAAAGAATATATGCTGTTTAACCGGAAGAATGGTTTGAAAACTTATTTGCATATTTACTTGCAGAGTTAAAGTTGTGATACTGATTATTTTTCTATTTGTTAAGACTTAATTTGGTGTTTTTCCCACCAAGAGCTATTTATTATCAACAAAACAATATACTAATAAATTTAACAGAGCGTATCTACAGAAAGGAATCTCCGTATGAGGCTTGAACGAGCTGGCCACCCAACAAACTTTCACATTTAACAGCTAGGTGTACGTAAGTCAACTCAACAACCATGCAACGGTGTTCAACTTTCAACCGTGCGAACTTTGCAAGGAGGAGTGATTGTCAATCAAATTCGCATACCATGATTGGCGTACAAGTTTTAAAAAACTTTGTTAGGTGGTCACGGTAAGGCGCGTCGCACTGTAATATTCAAGGGGCTTCTAGTTATAATAGCCCACTTTCCTAAACAAAAGGCATCATCCCGAGGCTCTGGGGAATTAACTCATACAAATCCTTATATTTATTCCCCAGATCCTCGAGATGATGCCTTTTATTTAGGACTAAATTTTAATTTATCGAAAGTGGGCAATTGTTAAGGAAATGATAACAGATATCTTTTGGTATAGAGCGTTTTCACATGACGTCACGGGGGCTATATTGGGGTCAAGCTTTACATTAATCGTGCCTTCTCTGTATAATTATATGGCGAACACGCTGTTCGTACTTAAGCTTTGGATTTAGGGTTAGGATTTTTCTCAACAGGTTCTGATCTTGTACGTGTTACTTTCATGCTGAGGGAGGTACAAACACAAGCCAACAGTTGTAACTTTCGCCTTGGGTCGTGTTATGATCTACACAAGTTGTTATAGGCATATTGTGAACAACAAGAACTTTAATGCCCGTATGTAGGTCCTGTGACATTACATAACATCTTAATAAGTTTCACTAAATGCAAAAGGAAAGAGCGAGACTGAGGAAAACCGAGTATAAAGAAAATAACACTGAATACTCCTTCGCTTTAGGAAACTCTTATTGATGACAAAATGTGATGAGGGTCGCTGGAGTTGTAATGACTAGATCGTATCTCGCTGGTGATAATGGTTTCCTCGGTTTTTTGAAATAATTCATAAAAGGATATCACGCGTAATCTTATGCCAAATATACCACGTTTCAAATCAGGCCATTATCTGGTTATACCGCTTCTTATTTACGATGTCAAAATACTTATTGTAACTTAACCATATACGGGTGTTTCATATTTGGCCGAAATACCTCTTATCTTAAAAATATAATAAAAGGTTGACACTGGCTAAAATATTGTGTTGGACGTTTCGGCAACTACTGTTGCCTTCCTCAGCAGGGATGAAAAATGCGCATCGTATACCATCAGGACGCCGTTAGATTTTTGCATTTTTCATCCCTGCTGAGGAAGGCAACAGTAGTTGCCGAAACGTCCAACACAATATTTTAGCCAGTGTCAACCTTTTTATTATATTTTTAACATGCCTGGCTACACACCAAACATTTTTTTACCTCTTATCTTAGCCAATGAAATTGAAGAAATTGCAGAAAGGTAATAGTATAATAACAACAAATGTAGTTTTTTAAATAAAACGCATTAATTATTCCTCCGCGATTAGGGTTTTTTGATGTGAGATATGTTGCATGAGCTTATACTGTATATGGTAGGTTTTTGAGCCTAATAGAAATCCATTCCCAGATTTTAAAGTCGAAACGAGAACGCTTATTTACACTATTAAATATTTGGTCAATTGCTGATCCTACAAAAGTTTGGTTTTGAGAAATGTCTTGCATAGTGGGAATAGATTTCTGATGTTAAAGTGAGATTATTACACTGTAAACAAAAAAGCTGGCGTACTTGTTATCACCACAGCTACCTGTCAATAGGGGCATGCCATTTCTTTGTATTAAAATAAAAAAACTTAGAACCTCCGGCACCCTGAAAAAAATCTGTCGCATGGGTCACGCATGTTCATACCAGTCCAGCGGCAGGAAATAATTGTATCGGTCAGAGCTGATTTTTTTAGGGTCTCCCGGAAGCATTTTCTTGGGAAGACAGATATTCATTCCATCGCTACGGTCTCATAATTTGGTCTATCCTAAAGCCTCGTAGAGCACAACCAAAGAAACCGAAACATTCTTTTCTCCGGTATGGACTCTTTCATGTTTCCTCAAACCTTCTCCTTCGGTAAAACACTTGTCTCACTGTCGGCATTCATAAAAGGTTTCTCTCCAGTATGGACTCTTTCATGTTTCCCTAAAACCTTTTCCTTCGGTAAAACACTTGTCTCACTCTCGGCATTCATAAAAGGTTTCTCTCCAGTATGGACTCTTTCATGTTTTCTTAAACTTCCTACTTTGCTAAAACACTTGCTGCATTGTTTGCATTCATAAGGTTTCTCTCCAGTATGGACTCTCTCATGTCTCCTTAAAGTTCCTACTTCGCTAAAACACTTGCTGCATTGCTTACATTCATAAGGCTTCTCTCCAGTATGGACTCTTTCATGTTTCTTTAAACTTCCTGCTTGGGTAAAACACTTGCCACATTGTTTGCACTGATAAGGCTTCTCTGCAGTATGGACTCTTCGGTGTTCCCTTAAAGTTCCTGCTCGTCCAAAACACTTACCACACTGTTGGCATTCATAAGGCCTCTCTCCAGTATGGACTCTTTCATGCTTCTTTAAAGTTCCTGCTTGGCTAAAACACTTGCCACATTCTTTACACTCAAAAGGCTTCTCTCCAGTATGGACTCTTTCATGTTTTTTTAATGTTTCTGCTCGTCTAAAACACTTGCCACACTGTTGGCATTCATAGGGCTTCTCTCCAGTATGGCCAACTTCATGTCTCTTTACATCTCCCGCTCGGTCATACCACGTGACACACTGTTTCCACTGACAAGTCTTTTCTTCAGCATTCGCCTCGTTAAGTTTCGTTAGGTTTTCGCGTTTCGCAGGAATTCTCTTAGGAATTCGTTTCTTGCGCATAACTGATTATGACATCATTCTTTTATCGCATTAGGCACTAAAATAAAACGAAAGCAGAAAAAATTGTTAGTAATTATCTAATTCATATAATTATCTCGTGAACTTAGTATTGTCTTGTTTATTTTGTAGTACATGTGGTCTCGGTCGTCAAGTGCCCCGGGTCAATGGCATTCCAACCGCCAGTCGACCCCTGACATTTTTCTCAATCCTCACCCTCTTCATTTAGCAGGTCGAAGCAAACCATAACTGTGTAGTATCTTTTGACGCTATCGTGTGTAATTCGGTTATTTTTGTTAGTTGTATTTTCCACGATTAAAACCTTGTCTATTTGGTTTCCTTGACATGATTGCAGAATCCTGCCTTTGGGTGGGGACCTAAAGTCTTAATCACCAATGCTCTCCATCTTTTTTTATGGGTTGTTTTGTTTATGTCTTCATAGTGCCATTCCCCCCAGTTTCAGAAATAACTCCCCTCAAGGTGGACCATTTTGCCTGGGAATTGAAACATCATCACCCCAATCAACAGCAATGCAAGTTTGTTTTGGACGGTATGCGCTACAGATCGGTTTTAACCCTTGGCTCTCCCTGCAATCGGCCAACCAGCAACTTTGGTCATTGACGAGTACTTGGCCCATGAAGTCTCCAGGTCAGGGTCACAGGCCCTTTCAGTTCCACTCCCTTTCCCAACCTCCCTGTTAGCAGCTTCAGGGCTATTCCCAAAAGGGGTCAACCTGGCATGTGACGCTTGATAATGGATCTCTCGCCCCAGGTGGTGCACGTGCAATGATGGTATTCACCCACAGGAGTTTACCTTGCACTACATCACTGTAGATCAAGTCATCCGCATGGTTTTGTGTCTCGGGAAGGGAGCTCTCTTGGCTAAGTTTGATGTCGAGGCAGCCTATTTCAATATTCCAGTTGACCCAGCAGATCGGTTTCTCACAGGAATAAAATGGCAGGATTCCTATTATGTTGACTTGACCCTCCCCTTTGGCCTTCGCTCTGCTCCTCACATTTTTAATTCAGTTGCGGATATGGTGGAGTGCATCCCGATTTACTCACATCAGATCCCTGACATACTCCATTATCCATTATTTTAGGAGGTACAGTGAGTATTAGGTTAGGTAAGTATTTCCACTGGACTAGGTTCAGTGTGACACTGCCTGTTAACGGCTGCTTCTGGGCTGGTTCTCGCTTGCAGGGGTTGCTATGGATACCTCTCTGCTGGGCCTGGATGACCTCAGGCCCCTCCTGCTAACTTTTAAGGCATCCGTTACCAAGCTCACCAATTGGCGATGAGTTTAATACCAGACCATAAGTGTAATGCTAATTGTGGTAACACTACTAAAAAGAAAATTCCCCAAGGAAACCACACCCCCTCATTCTACCTCAAGGGTAACCAGCCAATATCAATTCTTTTTCTATCATCTGACATTTCATATGAAATCTGGTGTTTTCTTGGTAGTATGAATGCTTACATGTATACATGTAGATCGGAACCTTAATCATTTCTAGCCAGTGATTCTTTTGCTAGTGGTAATTTTCCTGATAGATTAAAATTAGCAAGGATTATAGCTATTTTTAAAAATGCTCAAGATCAGGTAGACTACTTTCCTTCCTCTCTGAATTCAGCAAAATATTTGAAAGAAACTACCGGTATGTATCATTAGATATTTTGAAGATTCCAAGATTCGGTTTTGTTTTAAGGAAAACTGTTCCACCATGCACGTCCTTATCTTCATCACTGAAGCTACATGTATTTATAAGTCCATTGATGATAAGGAATTTGGTTGTGGCATATTCATTGATCTAAAAGAAGCTTAATATACTGTGAAGCATCGAAGTCTATTGACTACAGCAATCCATTATAATATATGGGGTGTTGTGCATCAATGGTTTGAGTCCTATTTATCCTACAGAAAACAGTTTGTATGTGTAAATTGTCAGAATTCAACTTCCCTGCCAGTAACTTGTGGTGTTTAAAATACTCTACTATAGGACCCCTCCCATTCTAACAGAAATAAGTGTGACAACTTTTCATATATTTTTTAATGATACTAATCTTTACCTTTCTACCAGAAGTGTACATGTAAATCACCTTATAAAACTCATGAATAATAATATTATTATGATGATGGGAAAACAGAAGAAATATTTTATTGATCAATATCTGTATATCTGATACAGATTCCCTTCATTTACATAAACAATACTTTCGATTTTCCCTTTTCCAAAAATGCCTTGAGTACATTTACAATTAAATGCTGACCTTTAATTAGTCACCTACAATATTCGTGTCAGATCTGTATCACATTTACAAACTCTTGGCTTTGTCTCGAGTTTGTAAATGTGATACTGATCTGCAGCTCATATTGTATACAGTCAAATTTACTTAAAGTGCCCCTGTGATCAAAAAAACCACTTCCTTTTTTCCTTCAGATTTTGAAAGTGTGCTTGCTTAACACCTGACTGGCAAAATTTTGAGCTTTGATTTTTATCCAAAGGCCGCTTACTTTGAGTGTAAGTTTTGGATTTCACGGTCCGCCATTACTCACGTTCAAAACTGACCGATTGGAACTCAGACGGTTGGATCCAGAGAAACGTGACGTCAGAGGCTCACTAGCTTAAAAATTTAGCGTGTGAACGCAGCTTATTATATATGCAAAGCCTGAGTTTAAAAGTCTGAAAGCCCAAAACCCCCGTGCTGCATATTAATTTTGCAGCGTACACACGTATTGCATTCTTAAACTAGTGAGCCTTTGACGTCATTTTCTCCTCTATCCAGCTCTCTCAAGAACATAATGTTAGTAATGGCGGACCATTAAATAGAAAAATTCCAGTTAAAATCAAGAGGTGTCTTTTTGAAATCAAGGCTTAAAACGTGGGTCACTTAGTGTTTTGTTAACATAGTTTTAAAATCCAAAGAAAAATATGAATTGATTTTTTGGTCACAGGGGCACTTTAAAGTAACCCTAAAACAGGATCTTAAATCTGTTGCCTAATGGTTGAAGTGTAACATCTTAGCACTTAGTATCTCAAAAACTAATTTTATAATACAAACGTAAAGCCAAATTAGTCCTTCAGTATTAAATTATTGATAACCAAATTATACATCACACAAGTCGATTCTGTTAAATACACATGTACTTAAGTGTAATATTTTATGACAATTTAACATGACAAAATCACTTAATAAACTTTGTCTAAAGCTACTGTATCAAAGACTCTGCTTTTTCTTCATCATGTAAAAATACTTTTAAGGAGACTCCACTGCGCTACAAAATACATTGTGTACCTAAAACGTAACTCATGTCCCACACTCTTCGACAACTTTGATGAAGATGCCAGAATGCCACATCCAACATGGCAGTAGATGTAGTTTTCAATTTTGCCAGTTCTTCGGGCATGAAAATGCCAGGAAACGAGAAATAGTAACTTTATTGTCAGAGAAATGTGAAAAGGCCACTTTATTTTCCGAGAAGCGTGATCAAGACCCCTCCTCACTGACTCCTTTTACCACCCTCAACTGGCAGAGAATTGATTTTGAAGCATGAAGCAAGTTGTGAAGCATGTGAGTCACACTTATTTAAAACCAAAGGCAAGAGGGTACACCCATTTATTTCACTATTATACCAACTAAGAAACTATCACTGCAGGGGTTTCAATGACGATTGCAGTAGATGACTGGGCTAATCAATGTAAGCGGCGGCCACTCTTATCTTTTACAAGGGTTTGAGTGAAAATCAAGGCACAGTAGCCAGCGGTGAGAGACAAATTTCTGACAAACAGATGGCGGTATACAGCCTGTGACCGGCTTCCAATGAAACCCCTGCACTGAAGATGTAATAAACAACTTTTCTTACCTTTGGTGCTTGAAGCAATATTTTCTCAGTGAGTATAAATCGAGTGGGGATGTACTTGATGTAATTGACATGTATTGTCCAGACAGCTGGACTGGACTTCTAGCATGCACGCTGTTACAAAGAATGGAAATTTACTGAACAATGAGATGTTGTTACGTAGGAAATATGACAATTAATCACATTTTCGAATTGGTTTGCATTAAGGTAAATTTTAATACTTGTATGTCACAATCATTACCTGGAACGACATACTCTTGTAACGTATACTCTTAAAGGCTCACCTTCAACTGACAGGCATTGTGTGCCGTGGAACTATTTACATGTATGAAAGTTCCGCCCTAAGCTGAAATTCATCCAATTATATCCCTAGGATAAGCAATACGAATTTCCTTAAAAAAAAACAAGCGGTCGAAAAGCCTGTTGGTTGAAGGTGGGCTTTAACGCAATGTCTCTCTGTTTCAAACGGAGGAACAAAACATTACAAAAAAAAAAAAAAAACCTCATTCATGACCCACACTCTCCCACGACTCAGATGACGATGACACAACAGCCTTAACAACATGTGCTCACTGTAACATTCAACACGGCAGTTGTTCTCAAGGGGTAAGCCAATCCTTCAGGCGTAAAAAGTCGTTCTCTTTCCTGACTTAATTGCCGAGAAATATGAAAAGGCCAGTTTATTTTCCATGAGGTGTGATCAAGACCCTTCCCCACTGACTCCTTTTACCACAGTTAAGATTGTTGTTCTGCGAAGCAAGTTGTGAAGCATACAGTATGGTGTCCTTGGTCCACGAGATCCTTGGTCCATGACTTTTCCGAACATGTTATATTTCTTCGTTAACTAAAGTACCACCAAAAGCAATCTGTACAATGATTTCTTTTCTATTCTTCTTTCACATGACCAAATTTCGGCTTTCCTGCAATTGGTGATTGTGCGGAACTCAATTTTGTTGACAGGTGTGTTAATTTGTCTTTGTAGAAAGTCTCCACTTTTGCGGTTCCGTAACTTACCGGTACATGGTCATGTTTACTTGGCTTGTGTAAAGATAAAACGCAACAGAAACACGTTTCTTTTTGTAGCACAGATTTCTAGATAAACTAATTCCTGCGGTTGGGTACGAATTTGCTGCAGACTTTTAACCTTTTGTTTCATCGACTCTTGAAAAATATCAACAATATCCGCGACATTATACTACTTATGACCCCAGGGAATTCAAATCTCGCAAGGCAGATAAAGAAAACCTTCGATAAATGGAAAAGGTCTTTGCTCTTACTGAATATTTTCAAAATCTTGTTTGCACATGTTTACGAACGGGTTACCTTCTTTTATGTCTAGAATACCTACACGGTCTAATGATGAAACTTAATGGTAAATTCAAGGAAAGGTTACATTTATACAAACGTTGGCCGTGTAGCACTTATATTTCAACAGACTTAACTGATTAGAGTGTAATCAGTGAAGTGCAACTTTTGTACCCCATATGAACCATGTGAGTGTTAGCCCTACTAATGGGGAAATGGGCCCACACAATGACAGAGAAAAACTCTGACTAGGGAGGGAATTGAACCCACGATCTTCGGGCCAGACCACCGCTGTTCTACCGACTGAGCTACAAGGTCAGACGTGAGCAGGCCGTGGGAACTGAAGATGTTAAAGTCATGGCAATGAACATGTACAAGTACAAGGAAAGGTTAAGTTTATACAAACGTTGGCCGTGTAGCACTTATATTTGCACTGATTAGAGTGTGATGGGAAGTGCAATATATAATGAATTATAATGTTGTGTCTAGATACCCGGGAAGTGCTTTCAAAAAACTAGATACCCGGCAGTCAAAAATTTTGACCAATTTTCTTCAAATAGCTCGCTTAATTCCTCTAAGAACGTAAGATATTTGTTTAGAAATCTCAAGCGATTATAAATATTGCCTTGGGTTAAAAGCAGAAGCGACTGTTGAGCTTGGGCATAGAGTGAAATCTCAATATTTTTGACACTTAGAAAATATTCAAGTTCTGACACACTAAGTCAACTCCCGATGAATATCCACAGAAATTACCAACGAACCCAAGGCAATATTATAATCGCTTGAGATTTCTAAACAAATATCTTATGTTCTTAGAGGAATTAAGCGAGCTATTTGGAGAAAATTGGTCAAAATTTCTGACTGCCGGGTATCTAGTTTTTTGAAAGCACTTCCCGGCTGCCGGGTATCTAGACACGTCGGAATTATAATGAAATGGAGCTTGTGTTGAGAGGAGACGGTCAACTGAAAATAAAAGCAGATTCTATACTCACAACGACATCCAATACGACTGTAGCTGAGATTTATCAAGGATAATAAAGAAGAAATAAATTTTCAAGCTCGTACTGAAATTATCGGGATTCACAGGTTTTTTTTTGGGGGGGGGGGGGGGCTGCTTACATGATTCGCAGACCAAGGATCAAATTCGCGAACGAAGGGCTCGCGATTACGTTCACCCATTTTTCAAATTACAAGAGAAATATTTCAGTTTGGAACTTGCCAATTTAATGTTATCGCAAGAAACGAAAAAGCTATCTTCATGAAAAATTTCAGTTCGTGGCGTTTTGATTCAGGTAAGATATTCAAGATCCTTTTTTCTCGCGGACCACGCGGACACCATACTGTACAAGTTGTACTTTAATATTAAAGCGAAAGCAAGAGGGTGCACTCAGTTATTTCACTGTTATACAAACTAAAATAACTAATACTTCACTGAAGATGAAGTAAACAACTGCTCTTACCTTAAGTATCACGGAGACTTCAGTCGCAGAAGCTTGAAGTAAAGTGATGTTCGAATATTCAGCCGAATATTCGAAATATCGATATCGGTCAGCGAGTGAAATAGAATGGCAAAGTATTTGATGTAATTTGCATGTATTGTACGGATAGCTGGGCTTTTCGTAACGGAGACAAGTGTCTCTTTTCTCTTTTTTAAATCGTGATTTTGTTCGCCGTTATTTTTTCCGCCGCTCACTCCTCCTCCTGGAGACAGTCCAGTAAACCAATCAAAATTTGAAATAATTACACGTGGCCGACACAAAGCGCGGGAAAGTGTGCACGCGTGAGCCACGATTGGTTTTGGTTTCACTTCTGATTGGTTGAAAAAGTGGAGGGAGAACTTTGAACCAATCACCGAGTGAAGAAATGCAAAACCAAAGCCATTCGCTAATTACTTTCGACACTCAATTGAAAACCGCTCTGTCCCGAAAACTTCGGTGCTAAAGGTCTCTAATAGGGAGCTTAAGCAACCACAACGACGACCGGGAGGAAGACGACCAGGTGGGTGTTAATTAATGCGCAGGTGCGGCCTAAGACGTTCGTCGTCTTGTTGACGAACATGTTTGACGTTTATTTGAATCATTGTTTTTCCTCCACACATATGACAAGTGACTCGAGCTAAAGCACAAGTTTATTTTCAAGTTATTTGATGGAAGAGTTCTGACAGTTTCATTTTTCTTGAATGATATTTTTGATGGTAATACTAAACAACTTAACGTTTGATTGAAAATTATTGGAAGTAACTTGCAGATTAACCTTTGAAGCGGCAAGTGATGTTATCAGATTGTTTGTTTACAGTACCTAGGGCAAGTCTCTCGTTTTTTGCAAATTGGTTTACGAGCTACTGAAATGCTTTCCGACCATTGTACAACTAGAAGAGCCTTTTTAAACTTGATTTCAAGGAATAAAACGCTTGAGACCGCCGATCGGCTAGAATAACTTGATGTCTGTTGTTGTCGTTTTACTTGTTAAATTTTTTGCATCAATTAAATTGACAAAAATAAATAAACTTGAATCATTCTGAAAATCAGACAAACGTGGCACATAATCAAAATCAGTGACACCCCGGAGTTTCAATGTCATGATGTTATGTGGGACTGTTACACTGTAAAGACTGAAGCTGGCGTACTTGTTATCACTTTGTTTTCAAACTAATTTAAAAGGCACCTTCAAATTTTCTCAGTGGAAGCCAAAAGTGGCTTAAGTTGACGGATCCACAAAAGTCATGATTTTGGTACGTATAGCGTTCCAGAAGAAGCTTCTCGGTGCTCAGCTATTCTTGGCAAAGCCAGCATCTGTGTTTTTCGCCCTGGTTTGAACGATGCTCTCATCTGGTGCAGCGGTGATGGATTTCTAATTACAGTTCATTTGTAATTGCAGAACGTCCTTACGCTTTTTCATTTTTTTTTCACTCGTTTCCTGCTGCGAAAAGGCATTCTGCACTACTTATGTTCGTAACGTTTCCCTCCACTATGTAATCTTTTTTCATGTTGGGTTAAATTTCCAGCTTGGCTAAAACACTTGCCACACTGTTGGCATTCATAAGGTCTCTCTCCAGTATGGACTCTTTTATGTCTCGATAAAGCTTGTGCTAGCCTAAAACACTTGCCACACTGTAGGCATTCATAAGGCTTCTCTCCAGTATGGAGTCTTTCGTGTGTCCTTAAACTTCCTACTTCGCTAAAACACTTGCTGCATTGTTTGCATTGATAAGGTTTCTCTAGAGTATGTAATCTTTTTTTATGTTTCCTTAAACATCCTGCTAGCCTAAAACACTTGCCACACTGTAGGCATTCATAAGGCTTCTCTCCAGTATGGAGTCTTTCGTGTGCCCTTAAACTTCCTACTTCGCTAAAACACTTGCTGCATTGTTTGCATTGATAAGGTTTCTCTCCAGTATGCAATCTTTTTTTATGTTTGCTTAAACTTTCTGATAGCCTAAAACACTTTCCACACTGTAGGCATTCATAAGGCTTCTCTCCAGTATGGAGCCTTTCATGTGCCCTTAATCTTCGTACTTCGCTAAAATACTTGCCACATTGTTTGCATTCATAAGGCTTCTCTCCAGTATGGACTCTTTCATGTCTCTTTAAATTTTCTGCTCGGCTAAAACATTCGCCACATTGTTTGCATTCATAAGGCTTCTCTCCAGTATGGTCTCTTTCATGTTTCTTTAAACTTTCTGCTTTACAAAAGCACTTGCCACACTGTTTGCAGTTATAAGGTTTCTCGCCAGTATGGACTCTCTCGTGTTTTCTTAAACTTCCTGTTTGGCTGAAACATTTGCCGCATTGTTTGCATTTAAAAGTTTCTCTCCAGTATGGACTCTCTCATGTGTCCTTAAAGCTCCTGCTTGGCTAAAACACTTGCCACACTGTTGGCATTCATAAGGTCTCTCTCCAGTATGGACTCTTTTATGTTTCGTTAAAGCTTCTGCTAGCCTAAAACACTTGCCACACTGTAGGCATTCATAAGGCTTCTCTCCAGTATGGAGTCTTTCATGTTTCTTTAAACTTTCTGCTCCCTTATAGCACTTGCTGCATTGCTTGCATTCATAAGGCTTCTCTCCAGTATGGACTCTTTCATGTTTCTTTAAACTTCCTGCTTTACAAAAGCACTTGCCACACTGTTTGCATTTATAAGGTTTCTCTCCAGTATGGACTCTCTCGTGTTTTCTTAAACTTCCTGCTTGGCTGAAACATTTGTCGCATTGTTTGCATTCATAAGGTTTCTCTCCAGTATGGACTCTCTCATGTGTCTTTAAAGATCCTGCTTGGCTAAAACGCTTACTGCATTGCTGGCATTTATAAGGCTTCTCTCCAGTATGGACTCTTTCATGTTTCTTTAAATTTCCTGCTTGGGAAAAACACTTGTCACAGTGTTTGCATTGATAAGGCTTCTCTGCAGTATGGACTCTTTCATGCTCCCTTAGATTTCCTGCCTGGCTAAAACACTTGCCACACTGTTGGCATTCGTAAGGCTTCTCTCTTTCATGTTCCCTTAAATTTCCTGCTTGGCTAAACCACTTGCCATATTCTTTGCCTCTTAGAGACTGTTCGACCTGCGTCACTAAAACACTTGCCACACTGCTGGCATTCATAAGCCCTCTCTCCAGTTTTTCTTTCGTGTCTCCTTAGGCGTATCTCCAATATTCGCTTCGTTAAGTTCCGTTAGATTTCCCCATTTTGTTGGAATTCTCTCAGGAATTCGCTTCTTGCGCAAACTGATTATGACATCATTTTTGTTGCTCATTAGGCACTAAAATAAAACAAAAGCGGAAAAAATGTTGATACCATCCTTAGAAAGTTACAGTTTATATAATCATATCATAGTCTCTTTATCGACACTGTAGACGCTGGTCACTTCCATCACCTAAATCAATTGCCAAACCCTATTTTGTGGAGATAATATTACACTCTTCTCAGAACCCTTATTCCAAAAAAAAAAGAAAAAAGAAAACAAAAACAATACAAAACCAGACGCCTCGTGAGCGTAAACGTGGTTGCCTATGGTAAGTGATTGTCCTCCTCAAAATCCAGTTGTTGTACTTAATCCCAAACACCCTAACAAATTATCGGTCCGGAAACGAAACACTATTTATTGAAGCTGCAGTGAGTGAAGCTGGAGCGAACAATCGAGGCAGCTCTCCAGTCGGGAGAAGAACACATTACATTGGTCAAAGGCGCAAGGACTTGTGGTTATGCGTGAATGGAGAACTTAAGATGCGCGGTATGATATTTCACTTCATGTATCGTTTACACTGTCATGCAACAAGAAAATAACTTCAAAATCGTTCACTGAAAAAGGCCAATAACTTGGAAAGTTGTAGGAAGCAAATCCTTTAACCACCTCTCCAGTTCTCAAGTCTGTGAGGTACATCGTTTCCGAGTTATTTGTCTAAGCGTTTCACGCTACTTGAAGAGCTTTGTGTGGATCATCTGGATTTCACTGTTTGCAGCGAAAACAGGGCACTTTGGCATGTTTTCATCGATCAAACGGGTGTTAGACTTAGTGCGGTAATTTTTATGAGCCTCTTTTAAAATTACCACACATTTCACATCTTTGGAAGACCACGGAACATGGAAATGAAAATGATTTTTTGTTTTATTTTGTGCTCTTCGAGTAGCGATCTCATGAACTTCAGCAATTTTCGACTCTAGGCACGCTTAAATTTGGGCCTTTTGCGGCTCTGATTGTTGTTGGCTCTAAAAATATGTTTTCAGGTATTTCCAAAAACTAAAGTCATTGCACTTACTTATGACCCAAGATAGTTAAACAAGTACAGTTTGAGGGCAACTTTTTTTCCGACCCGAAATGCAGTGGACCACTTTTAGAAAACTGCTTGTTAATTTCGCGAGTGGGAGTTTTAGTTGTTTGATTTGAACCCTGCTCAGATGATTCAGCTGCTTTTGAGGGCAGAAATGCTCTAACATCCATGACTATCAAGCGTGGTGATCGTAGATTTGCATTTCAAGATGGCGGACAATAATGTTGTTTTTGTTTTTTTGTTTTGATAGCTTTGCATCATGGGTAGACGCCCAACGCTCCCTGGATAAGCAAAATCAAGATGGCGGTGAATAAGCGCTAAACTCTTCACCGAATTAAGGATTATTTTTTTATTACTGGGTTGCCAGTATGGCAATCCCAGTCGGAAAGTGGGTGGGATTTATTTGTTTTATTATTTTTCTTTTTTTTTTTCGTGTCGGTAAAAGTCTTGCCTGTCACTCCCCTGCCAAGTGCTATCTTTGTGCATAGAGCCTTCTGCTCGTATTTTCTTAGGATAGAGAGGGTAGGGGAAATGCGTAGATTTCTGTGGTGGACACAGTAGAATGATAAACTTAACCGCCAATGGCGTCGAAAGTCATGTAACGCGAATGGCGTTTTAGTGGATCTTTGAACAAAATATACCCTTATGAAGCTCAATAATGGCAAGTCATTTGGATACTGAACAAGACAGGCGGTGGAATCTTAAAAGCGACGAGTAATGGACTTCGACAACAATCTGTCGCCCGTCGAGCCGAAATCAAAGTGAGCTGCATTTCTAAGATTTTGCCAAGTGTGCTGTTATGCAGAACACTGAAACCAAATGGAAAATTCTCTGGTAAGTTATGGGTTCAACAAAGACAGAGAACGAATCGAACACCTTAAGTGGATCTGTGATCAACTCTGCACAGTCTTCAGGTAAAAAAAAATTGGAATTGTCACAGCCAAGAATTATTTGAAAGAAATCTTGTCGTCTATTTTGTGCTTCATTATTCAAGGAAAAGGTTCTTCATGGAAACGGTTTGATCCTGAAATTTTAGTTTGTTGTAATATTGCGCATATTTGACACGATTGAGTTTTTTCTCCTCACGCACGTAATGAAATAGGAAGGGGTTTTTGCCTCTAATAGCAAATATGTTGTTTGTTTCAAAAAATTGTTCGCTGGGAAAGGTGGCCTTTATGAATTTATCATGTTTTATAATATGCGAGCTTAACTGGATAGTTTTTATGGCAATAGTAAAGCATTTTCGTGTCAAAATGAGGTTAGCGTTTTTCTGTTGTGCTAAGTTAATTAAATATAAATATACATTCTGCCTCGTGAGTTTGTTATTCTCGTTAACCAGCAATGGCGTCGAAAGTCATTGCAACGCGAATGGCGTTTTAGTGCATCTTATGTTGTTTGTTTCAATAAAATGTTTCGCAGGAAAAGGATTCTGTGATATTTTCTGCCTTTGTGAATTATAATATCATGTTGTGTATTGAATTTTCGAGCTTAAGGTTGAAACGTGATACGGGAGGATATTTTTAGTATTGCTCTGTAAGCAGGAAAGGTTTCATGAAAATAAACAGGTCTGTTGGAAGCGTGCTTGAGTTTCAACAAAATGAGCCCCAAAATCAGCGAAAAATTGTGACGCCGGTGAATAATAAAGTAGCGGCTATTTCCAAAATGATGGAATTACCTGGTGATAAATAACCTCGTCTTGGAGAGTAAATTTTTGACTTTGCAGAAACAATGGTGGGCGATTGTGATCTTTGTTTTGAATTCGCTCATTTATTGTCAAACTTTATAACACTTGACAGAAAAAGAAACTTACGAAAACCCGGTATCTTGCCATCATTTGACACAGATGCTTCACTGTTTGGCAAGTAAACATGCCGCGGTAACTTAATCACGGCGCCCACTGAATTCCGGTCATGTCACTTTCGATTTTGCGATTTATTTGTGCACTACTTTGCTAGTAACCACATGTCTTTTCAGGCTATTTTTTGCAAGACTTCTTCCATGGCACTACTAAAAGATAGACAATACCAAAACAATATCGTGCACTGTTAGAGCTACATATTACGCAAGGACAGATCTGTTTCGTCGTACGAACGTGCGAGGACCTGTGAGCCGAAGGGCCTCTGCTGGTATGACTTCTGGGTGACCCCTTAAATGGTCTTAATGACCCCCCAACTTGAAAAAAATTGTCTGGAACGGTGCACATACCACAGGCAAGCCAGTGTACCCTCACGGAGGGTCTAGTTATTATATGGCTTGTGTTTGTAGCCGATATAACGCGCGCTCTGATTGGCTAATTGTGACTGAATTGTAGGGCATTATTCTCCCGTAATGCCCACGGGCCGATTACGGGCTTGCAAAAACAAAGCAAAAGGTAATTAAAAAGCCATACAATAAGCTACTTACCAACCGAGCTAGCTCGAGTCGTACTGGAGAATATTGGCCCTCGGTCCCCAGTACGGCCCTCGCGCTCGGTTAGTAAGAAGTTAATGTATAATTAATTTTCTTTCCTTTATTCATGCAAATTGTTAATGAGGAAAAAATATTGAAAACATTAATTTTGAAGGCTTACGTTATTTATAGATGCAAAAATTAAGTAGCCAAGATGGCTAGTAAATGAGCAAAATCCACTAGCCAATATTTAAAATCTACTGGTATTTGGCTAGTAGACCACCGCCAAGTTTGATCCCTGAATTATGATCTTGTCGTCTCTTTACCGGTACATGTGCATAAATTATCTTGCCTTGATGATGAAGTGTGCCTTACATGTATTTGCAAGACAAATGTCAGAATATATAATTATAACATACATGTACTAACAAGGAGACTTCGCTGCGTTACAAAAAACATTGCGTAACTAAAAAGTAATTCATGACCCACACTCTTCCATATTGGCTGAAATGTAGATGCCAGAACGCCACTGTGATCCAACATGGCACTAGTAGTTTTCAATTAATTTTTCCAACTTCGGGCGCGAAAATTTGTTTTCTTTCCGGGAAACGAGAAATACTAACTTTATTGGCCGAGAAATGTGAAAAGGCCACTTTATTTTCCGAGAAGTATGATCAAGACCTTTCCTCACTGACACTTTTTACCACCCTCAACTGGCAGAGAATTGATTGCGAAGCATGAGAATTGATTGCGAAGCATGAAGCAATTTGTGAAGCATGCGAGTCACACTTTTTTAATAAGCAAAGGCAAGAGGGTGCACCCATTTATTTCATTATTATACCAACTAAGAAACTAATACAGTGTATATCACTGACGATTTTGTACACAACTTTTCTTACCTTCGGTGCTTGAAGCAATATTTTCTCAGCGGGTGTAAGTCGAGTGGGGATGTACTTGATGTAATTGACATGTATTGTCTGGACAGCTGGACTGGACTCCTAGCGTGCGCGCTGTTTCAAAGAAAGGACAATCACTTTAAAGGGGCTAGGTCACGCAAGTTTAGGCAATTTCAGCACTGATCGAATGGTCATAGAATTAACTAAAATATCAAAATAACTGTTCAAAACTATAGAAGAACTCTAACAAAACACAGGGAAGCCAAGAAGGGACATGGATGGACAAAACTGGAGAGGATTGAAGTGGATTGAATTTAGGTAAATTTGAAAAACGTCGGCCCACCTTTTTTCAAATTTATATCAATCTATATCAAAATGTCATTTACAAAGCTGGAAAATCATTCTCAGTTGTTATGTGGCTGTGATTTTGCAAATGAAAGACTCCTGCTCTGCCAATTTGACGTTTAGACCTCATAATAAACAAAATGAAACAAATTTACCTAAAATAGCGTGACCTAGCCCCTTTAAGCAAAGGAACCGCAAGTTGTTGTTATGTGGTACACTCTTAAGGAACAAGGATGGCACAGTCTGTTAGTGTGCGGCCCTCGTGCAAGAGGTCCTGAGTTCGATTCCCAGATCTCACATCCTTGTTTCGACTTCTTTCCTTTCAGTGTAGCCTAAGTAACTTTAAATACCTGTAAAAAGAGCACTGATGGAGATGGGGGGAGTAAAATGAGCGCACCGTCGACCTCAGGTTTGTCAGTTGAATTACTGTTACGAGTTATCGATGTTGAATATGGTTGCTTTACTTTTTACTTTTAAACAATAAATTTTAAATTAAGAATGCCCTTTCTAGTTTCGAGTTCGTATGTTCTTAAAATAAGAAAAACAAGACGCCTCCAAAGGCGTATCCGTGGAATGCGCGAACAGTTGACACAAATTGTCCACTTACAGTGAACTTCAAGTACAGGTAAACTTCGGAAAATGGCGAGAGATTACCAGAAAGATACATCTGTAATATAAATTGAAGTTGTCTGTTGTAAAAACTCATTATTAATGTTACTAAATTTGCAAATGCAAACAAGGAAGCCCTAGTAGCGGGTTCTTGGGATACGGGATCTTTCATTTATTTATTTTTTGGAATGAGACTTTATTTAAATTCTACAGTTTTACTTCCTTCCTTAACTACGTTCATCCAAAAATTACAAGATCAGCCTTAAATCATCCGAAAAACTTATTACAGATCACAGTTCAACAACTTATCATACTGGTCCAGTTGTTCAAAAGCTGATTAATGCTAATCTCAGGTTAAAAATGAACAAACGAGTTTTATTCTCTACTCCCAAATGCTGTTCAAGGCTGATATTCCGTGAAACTTTACATTAGAAGAAGTCAATAAGCAAAGGAACTTTCACCAAAAAGTTGAAAACATAAAACAAAAGTTTACGCTAATCCTGGATTAAGGTAATCGGCTTTCGAACAACCGGGCCATGTATTCAAATTCCGGTTCCGTAATCCTGGTTTAGTT
>NC_090885.1:66833692-66838692 GCF_036669925.1 Montipora capricornis
CCTCCCCCATATTCAATGTTGGAGCTCTTCAGGTAAGAAAAGTCACCATAATTTTTTCCCTGAAAAACCCAACATTGAAAAGGGGAAGGGGGGTTATCTGTAAAATGAAGCTACCTTCTCAACACTTTTGTACATGATTGTAGTCCGGAAAAGTAAGTGTTTTCTGTGTTGGTAAAATTGAAAAGTACAGTTCAGGTTGGATTTCAGAAGAAACTAAGCAGAGTAAATTTCTGAATTGCTTTATATGTTGATCTTCAATCTTCACAGAAATTCCATCTACCTGATAGGGCAACTAATATCCCAATTTTACTTGCCCTGAGAAGATTTTTCGTTGCCATGGACAAGTGGGCAACTGTTAACATTGAGCCCTGGCTTGCACATTTCATATACAGTAAGAAAACTTTAGCAGGTTGCATACAAAAAAAACTTTGGCAACAGGATGAAAAAAATAATCTTGGTATAATCAACTCATTTCTTTTGGCACACGACTGGTAACAAATTGTTGGAAGAACTCATTAAAGATTCCTTTGTTTCTTGAAATTTGGCCACAATTTAACAACAAAGTCATCAATCATGTAAAAATAATTAGACAAACATCATGACAAAATAATAGTGTCAAATAACTGCTCAGATTTTTGAAAACTTGAATGGCGAAGGCAATATAAAGGTCCAAGTAATTCTCTACTGAAAGTTGAGAGATGCAGTTGGGCTGGAGAGAATAATATTGCATTTTTGAATTTCCACGCATCAACTCCTCTGAAACTGGCAAGTACATGTAAATTCACAGTGACAAATGAAGAACACAATCAGCCCTAAACACAGTATAACAGACCAATGCTTCCACCTCTAGTTTACCTTTACCATTCAAAGTTTATTCAGATTTTAAATTATTTTTGGATTAATTAGCATAAAAACATGTCCTTTTTGTTTGGCCGCAAAAAAAAGTGTAAAATGGCAGATCATAAAAATAATGTCAACAATGTCTATCAAAATTTGCACTGTCAACAAAAGACATTTGTTTGGCTGATGGACTCTATTCTAACCACTGATTAACACAATATTCAGCTCTAATGCATAAGCTGTGAAACTTGCCACAATAGTTTTGTGCACATTGCGTACCTATGTAACATGTGTTGTTTACTGTTGAAAAGGCAAAGTTCTTGTCATGGAGTGACAGCAAAGTTATTTGGCGAATAGAAAGATAAATACGCGATGCAAGAAAAGAAAATTGAAACAACAATAAAAGAGAAACAGATGCAAGCTAGGAAAGAAAGACAAAGAAGAGAAAATCTGCCAAATGTCATGTGAAAACAATAACAACCATCGAAGAACAGCGTACATCGACTGCCCGAATTACCGACTGTACAAAGGAAAAAGTTACTTGGATACATGAACATGTAGGTTCACATTCCCTTTGAAATTGGGCACTTAAAGACTTGACAACGACTGAGTTCCATAACTGATCTGGAAACAAAACAAGAGGCCAACTTCGGATTTCAATGCAGCTACCCAGAAATCAATAGAACACCCTCATACAACCTGCCAAACACCGCTCAATTTCACAGTGCGACTTTGCGAGAGGTCGAATAATTCACAATAAAGGAAATGTGATATTTGTTTCGTGTCAGTAATTACTTCTACCTAGAACTGGAAGTGAACTAGACTAAGTGAAGGGGATATTTTCACATATATTGCTCAAATTTAAAGCTTAAATTTAAGAACGGAAAGAATGCTCAATTTGAGAGAGCAGCAGCATCACTTCAAGAGAACAAGACTCCTGAAATAAGAAAATGTCCATAATTTTTCTTACTTAAACCATTCTCTTTTAAAAAAAAATTCACTTAAATTGAGAACAATTATTTAAATTGAGAACTTTAAAATAAGAACGGTCGAGTTCTTACCTCAGGATTTTAAACTAGGAATTTGTATTCTAAAATTAAGAAATCAACTTTTAGAGTGACGTGCCCAGGTAACCAGTCGTTTCGCCAACGTGTCAGTTCACCAACAACCTGTTCGACAACGTATGAAGTCGGTTCGCCAACGTCTAATGTCATTTCGCCAACGTCTAAAAAAAACTTTTTTCGTTGAAAATAATTGTCAATTAGATAACTTGCAATTCACTTCCTGAGAAAGATTGTTGATGTGACTTCCTTTCCGAGTATGTCGTGAACCGCCATATTTGTTATTGAACCTTTCAATTCGCCCCAATCCCCCCTCAAATTTTATTTGGTTTCTTTATTGATAGTTTATTGCTGGTCATCAGGGGTTTCAATAGAAGCCGGTTACCGGCGGTATACCGCCGCCTGGTTTGCCTCACACCGCCGGCTAGTTTGCCTTGATTTTCACTAAAAATGCTATCATAAACTTGTCAAACTGCCGCCTTCAATGGGCTATCATGGACGGCTATTTCAGAAGTTATTGAAACCCCTGCTGGTCATTTTCTTTCGCAAATTTGGTGGCTCCTAATGGAGCTGTTTTTTGGTTGTGAGTTTTACTAACTTCTCAGTTCCCATGAGTGGGGCTGTTGAGATGTGAGCATGTTGTCAGGTGTCGCTGTATAACAAATCTGACTACGTTCTGTTACTCAGTGAAGCTTTTATAAACGATGAAACAAAATTTAAATCAGTTTCTTTGGAAAGACCTAGGACAAGGGGAAGACCGCCAAAGCAATACCACCCCATTGTTGGAGAAAGAGAAACATCTTGATTCTGTAGTTTGGAGAATTTTTTAAAAAGTATGGTACAAATCGCTGATATTGTCTGCCAGAAAGGGTCCAGACTAGCACATAAAGAGCGACTGGTGAGGAGACCAATTCTGTCTGGCACAGGGACATATAACTACGCTCTTGCTAAATGGCTTGATGAGAAACTGAAACCCCTGTCTGTTAAAAACCATACCATCTATGACGTGTTTCAGTTTGCTGTCAAAGAGATCCACGAGCTGGATTTCAACGAGGACGATATTTTGGTATCGTATGATGTATCAGCATTGTTCACGAACATGACCCTAGAAGCAACCATTCAGATTCTTGCGAACAAGGCCTTCACTCAGAATTGGTTCAATGAGACACACAACCTTAACATCACCCAGGATGACCTTGTTGAGCTTCTACGAGTGGCTACAAAACATCAACTCTTTCAACTCAACGGCAGTCTTTATGAACAAATTGATGGAGTAGCGATGAGGTCACCCCTAGGGCCACTCATGGTGAACACATTTATGTATTCGTTCAAGGAGAAACTAGAAAGCGAGGATAAGTTATAAGAGATTTTTATAAGAGATACATGGATGACACCTTAGCCGCGGTAAAAGATATTCCAACTGCTACGGCTTTCTTCACAACATTAAACGAAGCACACCCGGCAATCAGCTTCACAATGGAAGTTGCAAACAACAACAAACTACCTTTCATTACCGTTAATAAATCAACAATGCGTTGTCTATATATTCAAATGTGATATGTGTGATGCGGATTATGTTGGCTATACTTGCCGACACCTTTTCCAAGGCATTGAGGAACACAAGCACTCTGCTATTGGAAAACACCTGCGTGACGCCCACAATCAGAAGAACAAACATCTTCAGGAACAATTTACCATTCTTAAGAAATGTTGTGAGAAATTTGAATGCTTAATTCCCGAAATGCTCTTTATCCAAGAAAAGAAACCTGAGCTGAACACTCAATCTGACTCAATCAAAGCAAAACTGTTTAGTACCTACATGTAATTGTTACCCTCTATGTTCCACATAGTAGTGTTTTTAATTACATGCAACAAGAATTTCAAACACATTCTTAGTATTTATAATAAAGTTTCTATATAACTCGCGCTCTCATTGGTTTAAACAGCGTGCTTTATGGGAGTACAAGGCACGGAACAAACGAAAGCTCATGCCATCATCCGCAGAAATGGCAGATGAAATTCTGAATTTTTCCTTGGGTAGTATTGAACAGTTTGTTTTCCAATTGTCACGTCGAAAACGTGCAGGTTTTCATAAGCAACAATTCGGCCAGTTTTCACTGAACTTAATTATTTAGATCCTCATTTTTGCTCTTTTTTACGCACTGAAACCGAACATTGAGGCACTTGTTTTTCCGTAAATTCGAATTTTGCGTGATTTCTGTCAAGTCACTTTCCAGTTGATTGATGTTTTGACAAGCCTTTGTTTCATTAACCAATCAAATAATTTTAAACATTCTTACAAGAGCTCTGATTGGTTCAAATTAGCGTGCTTTATCAGAGTATAAAGCACTGTGCTGATGACACCTCAGTTCGCCACAAGCAGCGCATGCTTTGAAAATAAAGTAGAATTTTTGAAGAAAATTACTTGTTCTTCATCATAAAACAAATAAAGAAGCCTTGACTGTGCTCTGTTCTGTTCTAAAGCACTTAGGAAACGGCTAGAGCATTCAAGAAGTACACTTATTACACATAACATGAGAATTTTATTCCATAAAGCTCATTTGTACAAATCTATACGCTTTATTTTCACATGTGAAAAAGGCCTATACAGCCAATCAGAATGGCGTACAGCTCTTTCACATGTGGAAGTATAACCAATCAACGAAAGCGTAAAGGCGTTTCCATGCCAATCACTCGTGCATCTCGTGCAAATCGTGCAAATCGTACTTTGTTATTGAATTAAATTAAATTTGCCTTTGGTTCTATTGTTAGTGAGTTTTTGTTTCTAATTCGCGTTCAGAAAACTATTTTAATGAAAATTCTCATGTTATGTGTAATAAACAGTTCACGACATAGAAAGTGCTTTGTACGGGGTTTTATTCACTCGTTGTTTGTGTCAAAAACCCTCACTCGCTCGTTCCTCGCTCGTTCGGGTTTTTGACACAAACAACTCGTGCATAAAACCCCGTACGCCGCACTTTCTATGACGTAAACTATATTTCTTTCATGCTCTAGCTGCTTCCTGCATGCTTTACAACAGAACAGAGCATAGTCAAGGCTTCTTTATTTGTTAATTAAAGAACTCACAAGAATCTGACT
>NC_090885.1:66843692-66856192 GCF_036669925.1 Montipora capricornis
TTAGTGAGGCGCGATGGCCTCATGGTTAGTGTGCTCGACTCCGGATCGGGTGGTCCGGGTTCGGGTTATGGCTGGGGACATTAGGGCCGTTTACACGAGAGAAAATAAGCCGCGGCTAACTCTGGCCGTGGCTTACATAAGCCGCGAACACCCTGTATAAATGGTACAAAATCTACGCTGCATGGCTTTCTCAAGCTGCGTCTTATCCTGGCCTGGGAGTTTATACTCGTATAAATAGTTCCTTTCGCGGCTTACGTAAGCCGCGACCAGAGTTACCCGCGGCTTATTTTCTCTCGTATAAACGGCCCTATTGTGTTGTGTTCTTGGGCAAGACACTTCTCACGGGTGTATAAATGAGTACCGGCGAAATGTTGGCGGTAACCCTGCGATGGACTAGCGTCCCATCCAGGGGGGAGTAAAAATACTCCTAGTCGCTTCATGCCGGCCTGACGGGCCTTCTAGGAACGTAGCGGACTTTACCTTTACCAGTGTTTATTATGTCACGTTCATTTTCACCATCTTCGTTCTATGCATTCGTCTTCTTTTTATTCTTCAGGGATTTCATCATATCCTCCTGGCACTTCTATGTTCAGTAATCCATTTCAATAAATTACTTCTTCTTTGCGCTTTGTCGTTTCCATTCCAAGTTCTCTTTCAAGTGTCCTAAAAAACTATTCCTCGTTCTCCTCTCCGAATTCCTCTCTAGTTGTTTAGGAAACTCGTTTTCAACCAGTCCACGGACCGACATCCCTTCGGTATATTTCCAACAACTGTTCGAGTAAAAATGTGCATCTAGAGACATAATAGGCTACATCTGGACAAGATTTTAAGCAAAATCCTTTTTTTTTTGGGGGGGGGGGGGGTTTGGGATTAGCTTTGACCACGAAATTTCGAAAATGGTTGATTATCTCTGACATGCACTCTTAAAGCGAAGTCAAGAGGGCGCACCCATTTATTTAATTTCAATGTAGTTAATATACAAAGCAAGAAACTGATATCTTACTGCAGATGAAGTAAACAAGTAATCTTAACTTCAGTATGACGAGGATTTCTGTCACAGAAGCTTGGAAGTAATATTCGTAGTGAAGTCGAAGTGTCCTGTCTAATATCGGTCAGAGAGTGAAATGGAATGGCAAAGTACTTAAATGCATGGGCCCATTAGAAGGAGCTTTCCTCACCCATACCAGCCCTATGAGACAACCTTTGCGCGTATCTTTCTATTTTTAGAACATCACAAGTTCTTCGGCTCTGCACGCACTCTCTAGAATGACCAATCAGAATGAAGTTATTGTTATACGAAGACAAAAACAGCAAAACCAATGTATGGAAATTGTTCAAATTAATGTAAATGTGAGTCTCCTGTTGATGGATTAGTTCTAAAAATAGAAAGATACGCGCAAAGATCGACTCAAGGATGTAGTGCAAATTAAGGGAGGCTCCTATACGTGACTCCTGCTTGATGTAACTGACATATATATATTGTCCTGACTGCTGGAATGAACTTTAGGAGTGCGCACTTTCAGATTCTACAGAAAAGGAAAACCGTCGATAAATTAAAAAAAGAAACTTCAAAACAAACCATCGATTTACATATATCCATCAAAGGGGAAAAATAAATTGTTTCAGTACTAAAGATAGCAAAATTTAGCTTCATTTCAAGTTATGTTAAGTTTATTTTACTGCCTGGAAAAGCGTTGAAGCAGGCTTGCTTTGTAAAGTGAAATGAGGTATTTTCCGAGAGAGAGAAAGT
Source organism: Montipora capricornis (assembly GCF_036669925.1). NCBI lineage: Eukaryota > Metazoa > Cnidaria > Anthozoa > Scleractinia > Acroporidae > Montipora > Montipora capricornis. The sequence continues at coordinate 66,845,443 of NC_090885.1, forward strand.
GCGATCAACCCCTTCGAAAAGCGTACTTAAGCAGATCAAGACATTAAATACGATAACGCGATGAAGCGTCATTAACGACAGGAAAAGCTAAAAGCACACAAACCAACGCAAATCTCCACTGGTCAAGAAAAACCAACATGGATTACAATGCAAACTGGCAGCGCTTCTTGTCTTGTTTTATGAGAGTGAAAATGTTCTTTCCAAAGAAAATGAAGTCCCCGATTAGCTATCAGAAGACGAAACCAGTTCTGTGGTCGCGACCACACCCAAGCACTTCTGTCAGAACAGCGCTACATGCGCGAGGCTTAGTTGTCAACCACTCAAAACTTAATGAGGACATAGTTTTTAAGTGGATGTAGAGGTTGTTAACAAACTGACTGCTGAACCGATCTCAATTGATGACGAGCAAACTCGTCTGGCGTTAGACAGCAAAATCTATTATAAGATGGCCCGTACGGCCCCGCGCGCTTTCATTTTAAACTGAGAAAATCTCCGTATGAGGGCCGTTACGCATTAGCACGAGCAGGGCCGGAAAAAACTGCACGGCCCTACTAGGAACACGTATTGCCATGACTTTGGGCCAAATATTTTCCCGTACGGACCTCACACTCAGTCAATAAGTACATATTAAGAGTCAATGGGTTAAGCAATAAACAGACAACTGTAATTGTCAATAAAACGCCGAGAAACTTCCATAACAATCCTGAATACAGTATATCAGTTTAATGTTCTTATTGTAATACCTCTGGGTGGCAAAAAAAACTCTCATCAAAGTCTATCCTATAGCATCTTTGTAGTCAATGAGGGCTTGGGAGCTATGACATCGCTCACTTTTAGGTAAAAGAAAACACGACAAAAAGAACGCAAAATATGCTTATATCATTCCAACCATTTTATTTTTTCCTTTCTCTAAATTTAATGTACTTTTTCCAAGACTTTTTTCGTAGATTACCGACAAATAAATATTTGTGTTCTTGGTCAGTTCCATATCACCGGAGATTACTCAGGCTCTGCAAAGTGATGAAAGGACAACGCAACTGGTGAGAATAAATTTCCAGCATTTCAGGCTTTACATATGCATTGGACGCCAGAAGGGAAACGCAAGAGGGGTCGCCCCAAGATCACGTGGCGACGGACAGTGGAGAAAGGAATCAAGGAGGGGAGGCATCAACCTTATGGCAAGGGACCGGCAGAAGTGGAGGAGCATGTTGCTGCCCTACATGCTACTTAGGCGTAAAGGGCATGAGTGAGTGAGTTAGTGAGTAAGTCAGGCTTATGTCATAAAAGTCGAACAATCAGGCAATCGAATATATATTATCATGTACAAAACAATGTGACCATGTGGCCATCGGCCACAAGAGCCCCGCTTCGTTTTCTCGAGCGAAGGCCCCGTCGACTAAGAGAAACTATGGGTTCTGGGAAAGAGAATGGCTCTGGTCAGTTCTTGCTAAAGCCCATTCTCTACCCTTGAATTAACGATTAACGTTAATTCGTAATTTTCTCTGATTTTACTAATTTAGAACACTGAAAGCTTAAAATGCAATATGGGAAATGGACAAATATTTTTTAAACGACAACCCAAGTGTATGGACACAGGACTCGAACCTGGGAATGCTGATCAACCCGTCACCTAACCACTTGACCACCACACCGCTAGCTGCTTAAAGACAATATTAAACACACAATATTAAATACTGTGCAATAAAAAATTGGAATCACCGAGTTCCTTTTTCAGACAGGAGGCACTAAAGCCAAAATAAAGGGTGTTTTGCAAGGCTTTCCTGTTGCCATGGTAGCCTTTTAGGTCATAAAAATGACCGCATCTTGTTCAGCAATAATTGATGTTTTACATGGTACCGTAACATTGCTGTTACGTGATAAAGTGTTGTAGTGTCAATCCTTCGAATAACAAGGTCTCTGGAAAGTTTTGAAACTGGTTTGAGCCACCTTAAAATCAAAGCTTAGGCCTAGTAATTCTTCAGTAGCGATATTCTATGGGAGAGTTAAATATATGTTTTTTTGAGAGTGCGGTGTCTTGATTTTCAGTGTTGAAGAGGAAAGAAGCGGTTCCTATAGAATAGAAGCTCCAGGTTCAAATCCAATCCACTGTTATGATTTTAATTTCCTTCTTTTCTCTGCTACCACAACTCCTGGGACACAGTGTCCTAAATTAACGATAATAGTAAATTCAAAGCAAATTACGATTTGACGATAATCGTTCAATTAGAGAGGAGATCATGTTGGTTCTTGTAGCCGGACAAAAGCCTTTCGCTTGAACCGTCTTTCCTTCAATCTTCACAAGATTTTATTTACAATGGCGAGATGTTGGATAGCTCTTTTCCTCCCTGGTGCTTCGTTTGTGATCTACCATTTTTCCTTTTGAATGAATATTCGCGTGATTTGCGACAACGTGAATTGCAATATTAACATCTTGCGGTCCGAAAAACTCGCAATCGTCCCAAGCTCCAGGCCGGCTTAATAGCTCAGTTGTTAGAGCAGCGCGGTCCTGGGTTCGAATGTCGTTCAAGCCTGGGTTTTTCCAGGCCTGGTTTCAGCTGCTTAAGTTGCTCATGTAACTGCGCTGATCTTTGTAACTTTCATTGCATCACCATTCCGCAGCTCAAATATATGACTAAACTTTCACATACGGTATTCTAAAATCATTGCAATTATCATACTTACACTCAAACTTGTACACCATGTTGTTCCATTCCTTTCCAACCAAGTTCTTGTAGCAGCCAGAAGGATTCTTGCCATATCGATCATAATTATGACCCGAGTTCTTGACAGACCTACACTCTCCATAAAAGTGGAGTCCAAAGTACTTTTTTCCTGGAAATGATGGACATATTGGTTAAGGTCACACTTGAGAGAAACACAGTGTAACGCTGGTGTTGTTACTACTTTCGTGTCAACTCTCGAATGCGACCGCAGCCTTTCTGGTGTTTTGAATTCCCAAGGGAACACTGAACAATAGACCTTGATGTAGTATTATAGCGTTAACTCCCTAATGCCACCGCAACCATTGTCAGCATACTTTAGAGTTAGCAACGCACACCTAACGTAATGTAAACTTTGGTCTTATCAAACGAGTTGATAAAATCGTAAAGGGGATTTCTGAGCGGACATTTCGAGCGTTAACCCTTCGCTATTTGCTCTGACGATGGGCAAACGCTCGAAATATCAGCTCGCAATTCTTAAGGTCCACCTACGCAGCACGACCGTTTGTTTAGAAACTAACTTATTCATGGGTCGCTTTGATGAATACTTAATATAGACTGGGGAACAAAACAACCTCGTAGTTTTACTCATACAATGATTGCGTTTCGCAACGTGCAAAATCTGGTATTCGAATCAATGGTTTTGTTTTTCACTGCCGTAAGTGACATGATATTTGCAGGCAACAGTTAGTGGGCCGCTAAGAAAAGAAGAGTGGATTGCAATTCGTCCGAATCATAGTCCTGAAAGAGACGCAATAACCCGCCTAACCTGCGTAACAGCCGGTTTGGTAAATTACAGACGCTTCTTTCCGCTGGAGTACGTTGGCTTTCGAGGGACCGTTTGAATGTAATGGCCGCGCCAAAAACCTGGAGTCCCTTTCTCGAAAGTCCCGAAACTTTTCGGCACTTTTCCGTGTGTCACAGTTCCCTCTATATCTCAAGAAACGAGAGGTTTTCAGTCGTCATTTCTGCTTTTTGTTATCTTGAAAACACCTCAGTTTTCTTAAATACGCGGATGGCAGTTTCACAAATGACTTTTCCGGCCCGAAACGTTTTCGGGTCTTTCGAGAAACGGGCCCCTGAACCGAAGTCAAAAGAGAAAGTCACAGTGAGGGAGGAGGAGACGAGGAGAACAGGAGCGAGAATCCGCCTGCAACCCCACATGATTTTTGAAACTCCCGTTCGCCAGCGGAAGGGGAAGATATCGTTCCCTGCCTCCTCCTCAGGCGCTTCGATTTCAGTCGCAAAGCAGAAGCAGGTGAGCTAGAAGCTCGAGAAACTGGGAACGAGCATGCGAGGGATCACGGGAAGGAGAAAGGAGAGAGGCGCCTTTTCCCCTTCCCTTGGTCCTTTGAGCGCGCTCTTGTTCCTCGAAAAAAAGAGAGACGTCTGGGAACGAGGCAGTATCGTTCCTAATAGGCTAGTTTCGAATGGTGCAGCAACAAAAGAACAGTGTCGAGGTTCAGGGGAATAATTAGCATATTGTATTGTTCAAAACAAAGGAAAATGCAAATTATTCCCCTGAACCTCGACTCTGTTCTTTTGTTGCTGCACAATTCGAAACTAGCCTATTGGCTAATAAAGTGTCAAAAAAAAATCCGCCTGTCAGTCAAAATTCACTGCTCCCTTTTGCAAAAGTGTAAAAACAAAACAACGGAAAAAGCCGATGATCTATTTTCAAAAAAACCTGGAAACGTCCTTGCGGAAGCTTGATCGAGGGGCTTGGATTTTCTGGTGTTCTTAAAGAAGATGTTCCCACTGAATTAGGCAAAAGCTTCACACTTGAGCTTTTTCTAAAAATATAGTAGAAGAAATGTGTTCTGCATTTTAAATTCATCACATCTTTGGAGAAGTATCGATGACCAGATTAAAGAAGCCGAAGAGTTAGGAATTAGTGAAGTTGTAACCATTGGGAAGTTTCATCTACTTTTCGCATCGGCAGGAGACGCGTATTTCTCAAGGTGCTGAAATGTGTAAAAATTGTCGGGAGTACAGTTCACGTCCATGTTTCTACTGTGTGCGATTCGTCGACAATCTTTTGTGGAAGTTGTTAAAATCTCAGTTCGATCTTGTAAAAAGCATGAACTGTACTCCCGACAATTTTTACACAAGGCGCGCTATGTTGGTGGCTAGTAGACATCAAACCCGTGTTCGTCACGCATGATTGGAAATGAGAGGTTCCGAAAATCTTGTGAGGTTGATTGCCGGCGGTTTCTCGCTCCTTCTCCTCTTTCCCTTCCAGTTCGGTCTGGGCTTTCGCTCGCGGGCCATTACAGTCAAACGATCACTCGAAAGTCAACGCATCCCGGTGGAAAAAAGCACCCATAATTCACCAAAACGCCTGCTACGCAGGTTATATCCTTCCCTGCAATGAAAAACGCAACCTCTGACTGGAACTTAACTTCAGAGTCCTCACTTTTATGGAAGGCGCAGTAGAACACCTTTACTATATCACTATCGACTCGTCCAGACTAGAAGCCAAAACTAGGGACAATAAGGTCTGCGACGGCGACGGCGACGCCGACGAAAACGCGACCTAATCTCGTTCACGGCGTACAGTGTGGGCGAAGTAGCCTAAAAATAAATTGAGAACGATTCGTTCCAGAGTAAAAATAGAGATTTGTACCCCTGCATTGTGTTCAAAATCCCAAATTAGGTGTTTTCCGGTCGTTGTTAAGCAAATTACCGAAAAAATATATGCTAAAACGCGTGCCACACATGCAGCACGATAATGTTTTCTTCTTTTAATCAATGATATTGTTGTTTTTTTGTGGCGTTGTCGTTCCCGTCGTTTTCTTCTTTAACTTCTTAATGAAAGAGTCGTTATCACCACACTCTGTACTTACCTCTCCTCATGGCTTCGTCTGCGCACTTTTCTACGAGCTTTTCCAGATGGTTCCAGTCAATGTTACCTCGGAAGTTTATCAAAAGCTCAGGCATGGCTCGAGCGTGGAGAGGCCCATCTCTGAAGCATCCAACAGGCTTGTAGGTGATTCCTAAAGCCAATAGTTTACTCCAGTTATCTATCTACATGTAAGTCGGTCATTAGCATTCGATGTGCGTCGTCAAGCCTAAAGCGCTTAATCATTTTTGCTCTTAAGCCCCGAGCAGCCCTTCTCCTGCTCAATCCATTTAAAGTAATGCGAATCCTCCCCCCCCCCCCTTCCCCTTCACCCTATGCACGATATAATTACCGGCGTGAAGAGTGGAAAGGAAAAGCTGCACTAAGAGGGTTCCTCTTAGTGCAGTTGTCTTTATACAGGTAGGCCATCACTAGCTCTCTGGTAAAAAGGCGTGCTCTAGTTTACAAGATAGGAATGACTTTTACCTATGGGGAGGTGATCGTAATGGTTTGCCTAATTACAATAGTTATATGAGCAAAAGGCTTCTTTCACAGCAACAAAGTTGTACTAGTGAAGCCATTTCACTGTCAAAGTTGAGGTGCAGAATTAGGGTTGAAGTACGGTTTCGACGACGGGATGGCAGGTAGAACGTCAAGGAACGGGTATTTTTAGGGTCCTTGGGTCCAAGAGTGGGTTTATCTCGGGATACTTGTCCCGAGGGACGTTCTACGCGATCACTGCTTACCCTCTGGAGTTGGCTCTTCTGAAGGTTCTTCTGGCGATCCAACTGATACAACTGGTTTTGAGACGATGAAGTACATGGGATAAAAAAAGGAAAAACGTATTTTTGTAATAGAAAAACGGGACAATTATACTTCAAGCAACGTTTGTATAAGAGAGAACGATTGTTCAAGGAAGGATGTTGGCCTTTCTATGAATTTAATCTTGACAAAGCTACGTGTAGAATCGTTATCGTAGCAGAGACAAGGAAAAACGAGTCTGTTCAAAACGGATGAAACAGAAGCAAGCAAAGAAACAACAAAATTAAAATGAAAAAGACGTCATTGTCGACCGGTTTGCTCAATAGGTTGAGCATCGGACTACTGTGCGGGGAGGTCACAGGATCAAAACTCCGGCCGGACTAAAGGTGGGCAGACACGAGGGGTCATGTTGCAGGAACATGTTGCAGCGACAAAAAACTTGTGTAGTGCACACTGAGGTGACATGTAGCAGGGAAGTGTAGCGGGGACACGTGGCCGAGACAAAATCACAACATGTGCACACACTTTCAGGGATATGTTGCAGCTAGCGACATGTCCCTCGTGTGAACTGATACTTTTATAATTGTGCAACACAAATTTGGGGGTGATTTTGTCCCCGCGACGTGTTCCATGAGGTTTAACAAATTCAGTGCACTTCGTGAGACAAGTCTCTGCAACATATCGCTGGAACATGTATCCGCAACATTTTCATCTGTGTGCAAATGTTGCGATTTTGTCCCAGCTACACGTCCCCGCTACACGACCCTAATACATGTCACCTCAGGTGACACCTCAGGTGTCGCTGAAACATGTCGCTGCAACTTGTCCCTGCAAGATGACCCCTCGTGTCTGCCCACCTGAACACTCAGGGTCTTTTAAAAAATAACTGAGGGCAAAGTGCTGCCTTTATAATGACATCTGGAAATGGTTAAACAACAAAACCGTAGGACCCGTAACACAACCCTTCAATGTTCCTAACCCTGTGGAAGGTAAAAGAATCCACATACTATTCGTGAAGAGTAGGGCATGGAGTTACAGGTGTTGTGGCAAAGCTAGAGGGCCGTTGAACCAGTTTTTATGCCATGTAGGCATTTTGAATTTAGTCGCATGATAGTTCCTAAAATTCTTTTTAACTTTTCTTAGAGTGTTACAACAAATTGAATATATCAAACCTTCATCACAGTCTTTTCCCTTCCATCCAGCAGGGCAAGGCTGACAGCTGTACCCATCCTCAGTAATCTTGCAATTGGCTCCATTCTTACAGAGTGACCTCGAACATTCATCAACTTAAAAAAATAAAAATACAACAATCAACTTTAGAGCGGTTTTCAATTGAGTATCAAAAATAATTAGCGAATTGCTTTGGTTTTGCAACACTTCATTCAAGTTTAAGTTCAAGTTCATTTATTCACACTTATTCAACTACAATACAACAACAAAAAGAGTAAAAAAGAAATAAAAACAGAGCTAGCTATACACTGGCTGCTACCACAGAGCAGTTACAAGTGGGTGGAGGTTATGTTGTGCTTATAGAAACTAGTTATAAAGGTCTGGCTAAGTTAATCACACGTCAAACTATCAAGTAGAGAGAGTTTGAATTCTTTTTTTAAAACTTTCAAAGGGGAGACACTTAATTTTTATACGTATTGCTTCCCAGGTCTGTGATGCCACTACGCTAAATCTTGCCATGCCATAATTAGTTCTAGAAAATGGTCTGTATAGGTTTTGATTAGTGGCATATCTTGGTCTCATAATTATGGACAGCCGAAGCTGGTTGAACTAAATCATAGAGAGCAAGAGGCATATCCTTTTTTCGATCTTGTATTTTATGCACAAGAGCGCCAATTTTTAATTTTAAAATATTCTCTAACTTTAAAATTTTTAATAGTCTAAAGTACGGTGTGGGACTTTCTCTTTTGTTTGCAAAAAAGATGCCACGAATACAGTTATTTTGACTTATTTTGATTTTATGTAACTTAGTTTGGTATGCGGTACCCCAGCTCATTATTCCATACGTCAAATACGGATATATGAGAGTATAATACAGTTGTTTGTGTGTACTCATAGGCATGCAATGCCTAAGCTTAAATAAAATTCCAATATTTTTTGTTATTTTGTTGTTAATGTGCTGGAGCTGAGCATCCCACTTTAGGTGCTCATCAATAAAGACACCCAAGTATTTAATCTGCGACTTTTGTTCTATACTACACACTGTTATACTGATATTTGTTTTCTTCTTAGGTGAAGTAATTATCATGTGATTTGTCTTTTTAAAATTAATGGATAGCATATTTGCTGCACAAAATTTTAAGACCTTTCCAAGTTCTTCATTAACAACTGATTGTAATTGTTCGGGGTCTTTTGAAGAATAAAACATATTTGTATCATCTGCAAAAACCCTAAAAGTTAATTTCATCGAGGACCTAGGCAAATCATTAATATACAAAAGAAACAGCAGTGGACCTAGTGTGGAGCCTTGAGGCACGCCACATGTGATGGTTTTCAGGCTGGATTCTGCATTACCAACTTTGACATATTGTTTACGATTAGTTATATAGTCTGAAAACCATGCATGGGGAAGTCCTCGGATCCCATATTTATACAGTTTTTCTAAAAGAATATGGTGGTTAATTGTATCGAAGGCCTTCGAAAAGTCTAAAAGATACCACATGTTATTTGTTGATCGTCAACTGCTGATTTTAATTTCTCCACAGTTTCTAGAATGGTATATTCAATGGAGTATCCCTTTCGAAAGCCAAACTGGAAGTCAAAGAGTAGACATTCTTTTTCCAGATAGGACACAAGTTGGTCATATACTAGTCTTTCCAGTACTTTACTAAAGGGAGAAATAACTGCTATTGGCCTATAATTTCCTAAATCAGATACACTGCCACTTTTAAATATTGGGGTTACTTTTGATATTTTAAAGATTTCAGGAAACTCCCCCAATAGTATTGACTCATTATATATTTCAGTGAAGGGTGCAGAGAGCTGTCCACTTGCAAGTTTAATAAGTTTGTTAGGAACATTTAGGGATGCTTTATTTTCTTTTAGTCCAGCAAATAATGTAGATACCTGTGTTTGGGTTACTGGAGCAAGATAAAAACTGTTTGATGGTGTAGATTCTATGTATTTCAAGGGGTCTGTATGATTAGCTTTGATTTCCTTTGCTAAAGTTGGCCTAATATTTACAAAGAAGTTATTCAGTGATTGGTTAAAAGTTCTCGTGCTACTTTTTCCACCAATCAGAAGTGAAACCAAAACCAAACGTGGCTCGCGCGTGCACATTTTCCCGGGCTTTGCGTAGGCTACGTGTAATTACTTCAAGTTTTGATTGGTTGACTGGATTGTCTCCGTCCTTTTTGATTGGCCAAAGTAATTACTTCGGTTTTGGTTTTACGACACTCGATTGAAACTCGCTCTACAATTGTCTCAAAGTTTACGTTATTGGGAATCTCAGTTTCATATACTACGATCACTAAAATGCTATTTCAGTCAGGGTTATTTCTTAAAACTATGAAAATTTAGTGATATGCTTTAAATAGTCTTTTCGCATGTGGAGCTCTTTTCGTTCGATTCTGCTCTTTTTGACGCGGTTCACGCACCTGAGCTCCGCTATAATTCCTTATTCCTGAGAAGTAAAAAACGATGAACCGTGAAGAAAGCACTGCTTTAGCAGTTCGTTATAGGATGGGCGTTTTTGTGTCTCGTTACATTTACTCCTCACGGATAATTTTCCCAAAAAGTCAGCATTTCAGGTGCATGTGTGAATCCCCTGTTCGTTACATAAGTTCCACTTTTAGAAGCGGGGAATAATATGCATTCGTCGATGTCCGGAAACTGGGGAAAACTAAAGGTTCTTAATATTTCAATGAAGCTTTTCTTTAGCAGTATCTTTATACGAGAAAAACATTTTGTGATGTCACAATACCTTTCTCACAAAGCTTTCCGGTAAAACCGGCATTGCAGTTGCACGTGTAACTTCCATGCTCGTTCACACAATTCCCATTATTTTTACACGGAGAAGGTGATTTACATTCGTCAATATCTTGAGAAGGGAAAGAAAACGTATTATTAACCTTAAACATACGGCATTACTTTAACAACACTCTTGCAACCGTATTGCTTTTTGTTGCTATTCACACTACCTTTCTCGCAGAGATGCCCAGCAAAACCAGCATTGCACTTGCAAGTGAAAGATCCGTTGTCGTTGTCACAGATTCCTCTATTTTTACACGGTGCTGATTTACATTCGTCAATGTCTGAAAAAGACAACAGAAAAATAGCGGAATAAATCATTAATCCGATTAGTGCTAACGCATTTGCACCTTGTACAAGTAGTAAGAGTACCGTTCAGTTTGCTATAGCCAGATGTTAGTATTGGATTGTGAAAAATCAATCATGGAAGTTTATTGACAAAAACAAG
>NC_090885.1:66861192-66888692 GCF_036669925.1 Montipora capricornis
ATACTGAAGCACAAAAGTATCTTACAATGAAGACGAAGCATGCATTTTATTGGCTAATCGTGTTCATTACCATGACGGCACCTATATCCTCATATGCGAAAGATAACAATGATATGTTCACTGCGCGCGGTGAAGATATGATTTTTTAGTAAAAGGAGAAATCCTGTTATTTCATCAATATCTATATAATAAAATCTATTTATTTTGCTTTCTTCGTATTTAGTGGAAAACAAATAGACTGTTAACAGAGGTTTTTAGGCATATACATCTCATAATAGCCACAGACCCTCACGAGAATATATACGGCTTAAGACTGGTACCGACGTTGTGATTTTCCCAAAATTTGACAATTATCGCATTGAGCCAGTTAAAAGAAGATTGAATATGAAAAATACGTTGTACAACAACAAATTGGAGAAAAACATTCATTCCCTAAGTCCAACTACTTGTTTTGAAAATTGTTTATCGTGACTAGTGCATGTCGGAAGAATATTGATGTTGTTTCAATTAGTACATGTCATTCTTTTCTCCCTATGTATATACCTCTGAATTGCAGGACATTTGATCTTTTGATTAACGAAGTTTCTCTTTTCACTAGTTTTTATGCCATGTAGGCATTTTGAATTTAGTCGCATGATAGTTCCTAAAATTCTTTTTAACACTTAGCTTCTTAGAGTGTTACAACAAATTTAATATATCAAACCTTCATCACAGTCTTTTCCCTTCCATCCAGCAGGGCAAGGCTGACAGCTGTACCCATCCTCAGTAATCTTGCAATTGGCTCCATTCTTACAGGGTGACCTCACACATTCATCAACTTGAAAAATAAAAATACAACAATCAACTTTAGAGCGGTTTTCAATTGAGTGTTGCAAGTACTATTTAGCGAATTGCTTTGGTTTTGCAACACTTCACTCAGTGATTTATTCAAAGTTCTCGCGCCACTTTTTCAACCAATCATAAGTGAAACCAAAATCAAACGTGGCTCACCCGTGCACATTTTCCGGCGCTTTGCGTCGGCTACGTGTAATTACTTGGAGTTTTGATTGGTTTACTGGATTGTGTCTCTATCCTGTTTGTTTGACCAAAGTAGTTACTTAGGTTTTGGCTTTACGACACTCGATTGAAACTCGCTCTACAATTTTCTCGCAGTTTACGTCATTGGGAATCTCAATTACGGCACATAATTAAGCTTCGCTGTTAAACAGAAATCACTGAAGTTCCAAACAGTTTATGTACGGATGAAACAGAAAATGTTGAGGGCTTTTACTGATAAAGATGTTATCTAGCCGTTAATGCGTAATAAAAAATACCTTTATCGCAGTTTTCCCCTCTCCATCCTTCAGGACATGGCTGGCAACTGTAACCAACCTCTGAATCATTAGTCACCCTGCAGCTCGCTCCATTCTTACATGGTGAACTGGCACATTCGTCAACTGAAACATCGATTATTTTATTGTGGGCTTTTGTCTTGCAAATGAAAAAAATTACATCAACGTAAAAGGTAATTACGTTACCTATGATAAGGGATGCCTAAACAAAATCGTTATATTCAAGCTATAAACTGTCTTCCTTTTGGTGAAATTTATTTCACAGGTTATGATCATGACTTGTTTTCCATTTTAATAAAATTTGTGTCTTCACTGCTGTAAAAAACAAAATTTAATCTGCGTCACTGGCACTCAGGGGGAAAGATTAGGGCAAGGTTTAGTACCTGCCAATCTTGATATCGAAGAAGTCACAAAGACGTTAAGGGCGCAGAGAGTAGCACGCGAATACCAAAAAAGGTTTAAGTGCGAATTGTTAAAATAGAAATAACTTTGACTGGATTCCTTTAACAAAATGTCTTAACAGCATAAATTGGTGGAACGAGACTGAGGGGTATGAGGGATAAAGGGCCTGGAGTTCACTCTGAGACGTCAAACGAGAACAACACCGACGTTTCCGCCATTTTGCCTGATTTTATACAGATTCCACATACTTACATATCAATAATTTCTTTTCTTACCACAATAGGCCCAGTTCCAAGTGTGGTATTCATCAAATGAACACCACGGATGTCTTGCTGAAGAGGTGGTGCAGGAGTAATACTTTTTTCCCGCATAGATGAAAGGAAAAACACAGCAACGTCCTTGTGGGTCGTTAGTCTTCTTTCCAGGAGGACAATAACTGTGAACTAACAAAGCAACGAAATAGTTCAATAACAGCTTTGGATGCGTGTGAGAATACAAAAGGATGGTTGCGTAGCAACACTATTCTTTACCACAGTGAGTGAAGTTTCCCGCATCGTATTGTGAATCTAATGAACATCACGCGGTGATCGTAAACCACCTGAAGTTGTGCAAGAGTCGTACGATCTCCCACCCCTATAATTCCTCATTTACTTAGGGGTAAAAAACGATGAACAGTGAAGAAAGCACTAATCCAGCAGTACGTTTATAGAATGGGCGCTTTTTGTGTTTCGTTACATTTACTCTTCACGAAGAATTTTCGTACATGAAGTCTTGTAAATTCAGTTTCAATTTCAATTTCTCCGATTCAATTGTGATCGATCAATACCTTCTAGGTATAAGAGCGATGATAACAACATCTCTTTCCTGCTCTATACGATCAGGCCTTCCTCAAGCTTTCAGTCAGTTGACTGTTTATCATATATCATTTCGTTCAGTTGCCTGTTTACTGGGTTACTTTGAATATCAAAGACAAATATGTGAATCATGAATCAAATGGGATTCCCTATATATACCTCTGAATTAGAGGACATTTGATCTTATGATTAACGAATTTCTCTTTTGAACCAGTTTTTATGCCATATAGGCATAAGATTTTGAATTTAGTCGCATGATAGTTCCTAAAATTCTTTTAAACTCTTCTTAGTGTGTTACAACAAATTTAATAATAACAAACCTTCATCACAGTCTTTTCCCTTCCATCCAGCAGGGCAAGGCTGACAGCTGTACCCATCCTCAGTAATCTTGCAATTGGCTGCATTCTTACAGGGTTTCCTCGCACATTCATCAACTTAAAAATTAAAATACAACAATCAACTTTAGAGTGGTTTTCAATTGAGAGTCGAAAGTAATTAGCGAATTGCCTTGGTTTTGCAACACTTCACTCAGTGCTTGGTTAAAAGTTCTCGCGCCACTTTTTCAACCAATCACAAGTGAAACCAAAACCAAACGCGGCTCACGCGTGCAAATTTGCCCGCGCTTTGCGTCGGCTGCGTATAATTACTTCGAGTTTTGATTGGTTTACTGGATTGTCTCCGTCCTTTTTGATTGGCTAAAGTAACTACTTTGGTTTTGGTTTTAAGACACTCGATTGAAACTCGCTCTACAATTGTCTCAAAGTTCACGTTATTGGGAGTCTCAGTTTCATATCCTACCATCGGGATTATCAACGGCTTATAATTAAGCTTCGCTGGTAAACGGAAATCACTAAAGTTCCAAACAGTTTATGTACGGACGAAAAAAGAAATGTTGAGGGCTTTTACTGATAAAGATGTTATCTAGCCGTTAATGCGCAATAAAAAATACCTTTATCGCAGTTTTCCCCTATCCATCCTTCAGGACATGGCTGGCAACTGTAACCAATTTCTGAATCATTAGTCGCCCTGCAGCTCGCTCCATTCTTACATGGTGAACTGGCACATTCGTCAACTGAAACATCGATTATTTTATTGTGGGGTATTGTTTTGCAAATGAAAAAAATTACATCAACGTAAAAGGTAATTACGTTTCCTATGATAAGGGATGCCTAAACAAAATCGTTATATTCAAGCAGCTGCTATAAACTGTCTTCTTTTTGGTGAAATTTGTTTCACAGGTTATAGGTTATGATCATGACTTGCTTTCCATTTTAATAAAATTTGTGGCTTCACTGCTGTAAAATATATAATTTAATCTGCGTCACTGGCAGGGGGAAAGATTAGGGCAAGGTTTAATACCTGCCAATCTTGATATCGAAGAAGTCACAAAGATGTTAAGGGTGCAGAGAGTAGAACGCGAATACCAAAAAAGGTTTAAGTATGAATTTCTGCGCTTGATTTTGCAAAGTATGAACTGGTTATTTATTAATTATGAAGGATTAGAAAAAAGGGCAACGGTATTTAAAAAAATCACTTATGGCAAACATGTTTGGGGCTCGAGTTTCTCATGATCAGTTGAAGACCGTCGTTAACAGTCGTCAAGTAAGTACGGGCAGAATGCTATTTCAGCTAGGGTTATTTGTTAAAATTACGTCAATTTACAGATATAATTTAATAGCTTTTTCGCCTGTGTAGCTTTTTTCGTTCGATTCTGCTCTCTTTGGCGCTTTGGGGTGTGTAACAGGTATAAGCAGTTGTCAGTTAAAATAGAAATAACTTTCAGTGGATCCCTTTAACAAAGTGTCTTAAGGGCCCACTGACGTATTTTTTTGGGGCGCGTAGCAAAGGATGTAATGGTTAAGTAATTTGAGAGAACTTGCCATTATTTTGGTCAGTTTCCAACTTTTGTAAGCCAATGACCCTAAATATGACGTCATCATACCACGCCCATGGTCACGTGACCAATAAAAGAAAACTCTAAATTTGTCTCCGTGCTACGCAATTTGGGTATTTAATCGATGGTTTGATAATTTGTATTCGTTTTTGCATCCATTCAAGCATGGTTGTCTTTTTATTTTGAAAAATGTTCTTTTTAAAGACATAAACGATACTGAAATACCCATAACTTTTTCAAAAAAGATGATTTTAAAAAATCAATGCTTAGCTATTATTCTGTATTTGGGGGTAAAATGTGCCATGTAAAAAAAAATTTAATTTCAATTTAAAACCGCCGGAAATTTAGCTTTTTTCGCAATCCGGAAGTCAGTTCGTTTACGCATGCGCAGTTGATCTGAGAACGAGCGTGAGGAAGGGCGAGGAAAAACCTTCGATGGAAACAACAGTTTGTGCGGTGACATTTGCTTGTGAGTGGGTTTTCTTGTCAGCTCATGATATGATGACGTCAGTTACCGGAAGTAACATTTCATTTTTATAGCAACGCGCGAAAAATCCGTCTGTGGGCCCTTAACAGCATAAATTGGTGGAACGAGACTGAGGGGTATGAGGGATAAAGGGCCTGGAGTTCACTCTGAGACGTCAAACGAGAACAACACCGGAGTTTCTGTCATTTTGCCTGATTTTATACAGAATCCACATACTTACATATCAATAATTTGTTTTCTTACCACAATAGGCCCAGTTCCAAGTGTGGTATTCATCAAATGAACACCACGGATGTCTTGCTGAAGAGGTGGTGCAGGAGTAATACTTTTTTCCCGCATAGATGAAAGGAAAAACACAGCAACGTCCTTGTGGGTGGTTAGTCTTCTTTCCAGGAGGACAATAGCTGTGAACTAACAAAGCAACGAAATAGTTCAATAACAACTTTCCTCTCGTGTGAGAATATAAAAGGATGGCTGCGTAGCAACACTATTCTTTATCACAGTGAGTAGAGTTCCCATCGTATTGTGAATCTAATGAACATCACGGGGTGATCGTAAACCACCTGAAGGGGGGTTGTGCAAGAGTCGTTCAATCTCCCACCGTACGTGAAAGGAAGAGCACAACATCGGGCATGGGTGTCAGCTGTCATCTTCCCACAACCTAGTTGCTTGAGACTTTAAAAAAATGCAACAATGAAAGTGTCAGCTGCATTGGCATGGTGAACTAGGTTAGAAAAAGCAAGCAAAGCAAGATGTTCTTCCCGACAATGCTAGTTTGGATGAAATTTATTTTCTAGCCTTTTTCATTTTCAATTAGGTGGGGGATCATTTTGTTAATCACGCTTTAGGTTGTCCCGGACGATTAGTCGATCGTAAGTATGATTAATTAATTCCTATTTCCTTGAAAGTCTAAAATGGAAAACTTAGTGAACCCCTGCCTTTAATTATTGTTAAGGTCTCAGAGTGCTTAAGCGTTGACAGGAGCTATTTTGGAGAAGTTCCCAATGCCCAAAGTTGGCACTTAGTCGATCGAACGCCTTAAATTTGAGAGGAAGATACTTTCCCTAATAAAACAAAGTAAATGACTGTAATCCACCTAAGACTTAGATATTAATTTGCATGATGATTTCGCAAGAAAATTCAGAAGAATTTCCAACAATGGCATAGCTTTCACTGCACACACGGCATTGCGAGGTAGCCCATGTGCACGTTTCTGTATCCTCAAGTCAGGGGCACCCAACGAGAATGTACGATTTAACTTTAAATCGTGAGCCCCAAAATTAAACTTAACACCTTTTCTACGCAGGATTTACGTTATATCCTGCGTGAATTTCTTGTGGGTGTTTTGCTGCTCACACCCTTACTGGAACGTGGTTTTGTACTATAAGTTAATGTATAAAACTAGTTCCCTTTAGACATCTTGTTAGAATCCCTGATGAAGTCTTACGGTTTGATCATCAGACGAAACACGTCGGATAATAAACAAAGATAACAAGATCAGTTGCTGTGTGCCGCTCACCAGTATCCATTTAAAAAATTCACATGTATTATCGGATAACTTACCAGCAATTAATTAAATTGACGGTAAAAACCAGCAAAGTGTACAGTAACATACTTCAAGCAGATCACCAGAAAACTGTGTGCGTTAATATTTGGTCACAGAAGAGAGATGAAGGCGTTGCTTTCAACTTCGAGGCTTAAAAACAATTTAAATTTAAACAGAGCAGTCGATTTGCTGCTGTGAAACACGATAAAAGCATTTATGAGTTTCATTGTTGTAAATTGTTGTAACCAGGAGTGCTAAACAACTTCTAGAAATTTCTCGGTTGCCAATTGTTTTAAGTAACTGATAGGAAATGCTGTTAAGACCCGAAACAATCCAATCATTTCAAATCCCTCGAGCTCTTATCCAAACAGCCAAATAAAAGTTCAGTGACGTTTTGGACATGTTCTTCTAAGTGATTCAGTCATACATGCCTAAGAAAGTGTTCTTTTTTTCTCGGAATGTATTGCTTAACTTCATTTGTGAGCAAAATGCATAATGCGTATTGTTGGTAAGATGATCATTAGTAAAATAATTTATCTGAGCATTCCAAGGCATTCTTTTAATGTCTCGGTTGACAAGTGTCAAGCACAGAAAAAAATTACTTGTAATATTGCAAACACATACTTAAAGCTTAAGGTCTTCCGCAGACCTCACACAGCAGGCAACTCAACTGAATGACCATCAATTTTCAAATGCTGACGATGTTACAAACGCGCTGCAATTCTTTGTTTGTATCAACTTCTCAAGCCTCTCCATAGTTGTTAAGGACGTTCGCGTCCAAAATGTTCCCACTTACAGATTTTTTTTAAACTTGCCACGCAGAAAGGTAATGATCTACTTTGCCAAAAAGGCGAAAAAAAAGGGGGTCACCGTGCTCGTTTTCGAGATCATGAGGTGCACTTTTAGAAGATTGTGTTACTTTAAGACGATCTTAAAAAAACTATATTGGTGAAATTTAGATCAGGTAAACGTACTCAATTCAACTTGGCCGCTGATGTCTTTTTGTGAGGTGAAATAGACCTTGAAAAACGATACATATTTGTGTAAGAAAGAAAACTTCGGTCGCACGAGAGCATAAAAGGCGAAATATTTGTAACTTCTCACGCACAGATTTTTTTTTTGTTTTTTGTTAAAATGGACAAAATCAGAAAAGGAAGTGATATGCGGAAAGAAAAATAGGGGTCACCGACCATTCAAGAGAGTAAATCGCTGCGAAGTTCTCAAAGCGATGGTATATTCACACTGTCACGGCATTGCGTGACATTTCTGAGAAGACCTGGATCCACAGCTCTCCCATGGTGCCACACGCTTTCACGTTCCATTCTTGTGGAAAATTTTTGTTCAGCTTACGCATCGTGTTTACCTTCTTTGTCTGCGATGCATGACGTGTGCGTGACATGGGCGAAAAAATGCGCAGTAGCAGTGGGCGCGAACGTCCTTAAGTGGAATGTATTTCTTTCAGGGCATGAAACTGCCGACTCGTTTCCAGGCTTTGCTCAGCTTACGACTGATGGGTCTTGACAAAAATGCTACTAGTCTAAGCAGCCATTTTAAAACGATGAACTTTGAATAACTGCCTGGCTCGCATGTTACTGACTCCAATGGCTCGCATTTTGACTCGCTGGCTGGCATATTGTACAGCCTCTACGCAGATGATCTTTTCTGTAAATTATAAACTAATAGAGGCAGAAGGTACACTTCCTTTAAACATTGCCAAAAAGTACGCATTTCAAGAGAACACTCACTTAGTAATCCATATTTGTTTGCAAGCATTTTTCCTCAAGCAGACATTCTGCTGACCTTCTACAGTCTCATGTGCTTTGTCTGTTGTTACACAAGCGTTTAAATGCAGTTATTAATACTTTGATGTTAAGCATGCGTGAATAATTAAAGCTAAGTATTAATGAATGTCTATTCAAAAAATCTTGTAGAGCGGATTGTTTTGGGGGACACGTTCGTAAATAGTAAAACAAAGAAAACAATTCCTCTCTAGCTTTTTTCATATTCACGTCTCATAGAGAATTGCATCAATAATTGAATCGCACAAAAAACACATAACAAAATTACCCTCTCCTGCATATAACAACCGGCCAAAACTTCAAAATCATATGCTTCATGAATCCAAGTTATCGTGGCCTTTTTTTGTGATCATTTTAAGGCCCCCTTTTGCAGCCTCCTGCTTGTCAAAGAGTTAAAATTTACATCATTAGGGATGATTAATTTGTTCAAAATGGGACTTGCACTGGAACGTTCTCCATTTGTTAATAATGCTGTTATAAAAACGTACCATTACCCTAAACGATTAACAAAGAGGAATAATCCCTTTGCGAAGGACCTCTAGGCAAGAACGAATGTCTAGAAGCATTAAAAAGCATGGCCTCTGAAAAAACGTCAGGATCCTCTGCGAATTCTACAAAGTCTTCTGGGTGATTTAGCTGAAATACTACTAAATGTGCTAAATTACTCTTTTGACACAGGTAAAGTTTCAATATCACAAAGACGTGGCATTGCCAAGCTTATACCTAAAAAAAGCTGATCTCACTTTGATCAAGAATTGGCGACCATCATGAACGCTATTAAATTGAGACGTACAAGATTGCATCAAAAGCTATCGCAAGCCGAATGAAAACTCTTCTCTTCCGAAGCTCATTTAACAGGCTTTCTTACAGACAGGTGTACCAGTAAGAATATCCGTTTGCTGGCCAGTGTCATCAAATATACGGAAGAAAAAAATTCCGGGCAACCTTGACTGGTCTTCTGATCAATAAAACGCTTCAGCACTTCGGTTTCAGGCTCTCGCTGTTGATGATGATGACGATGATGATGTCTTTCATAAACCATAAGATAAAAAACACGTATCCTATGTTACATAAACGAGAATTGTGTAATGACTTTACAATAATATACAGTAGCTGAAAAATGAATTATGTAATTATAACAGGTTGTGTTCAAACATGAGTCTATTTACAAATGTGTTCTTGAAACGTTCGGTGTTAATCTTTGGGCGGAGGCAAAACATGCGACGTAAATTATATTTCTGGGGTTTAGGCTTCGGCAGAATTTCATTTAACGGATGATAGGTTAGAGCCCTGCGCATGCATGATATCCTTGACATTCAATGGAACTGAAATATAACGCCGCTTTTGACATCTGTTTAAAAAGTTCCGTACTGTGTTTAGATCACGTTCATACGCACCATACACTGAAAGGTCATAAGTTACTTAGATAATACAATTGTCTTAAAAGGGAGGTCTATTTCATTCTGGTCATATTGTTCCTTTCTCAAAGTTCTTAATATATGGAGGCCCTTGTTAGCATTGGCTAGTTTGACCTTAACGTGAGAACTAAACTTACAATCACTCTGAAGTGTGACTCCAAGTAAGCACAATTCATTATGTTGTGGAATGCAATTAACTGGATTGTAAGTGTCCTTGTTCGATTTCTTTCTAATTACGAGCTCTTTGCATTTACTAGGATTACATGACATACAGTTATCTCGCAACCAATTTAAAAACTCATTTACTAAGGCCACAGAAAATTGTCGAATCATCAGCATATTTGAATAATGCAGGGAGCCATCATATGTAATTTCAAGATCGTTAAGAAAGATATCAAAGAGGTGGGGGCCACTAACACTTCCTTGTGTGTTACCCTTATTGACGGCTTTCCACCTACAGTGATAGTGACCAGACAAAATGCGTTGCGGTCTACCGGATAATAAACTGTGATACCAATTAATAAGATATGGAGATACATGTAATCGTTTAAGCTTGGTGGACAAAAGATTGTGTTTCACCGAGTCAAATGCCTTGGAAAAGTTCACGGTAAAGAGTCGCACAGCTTTACAGTTATTATCATCTACTTGCAAATCTGGTGCTGAATAGTTAAGAACGCAGATATGCAGTTCCCACCCTCTCTGTACGCGAATTGACTACTCCTCAGGTGATCCTCCATGACGCATCTGACATGTTTGTTGTATACAGCCCTTTCAAGAGCTCTAGCGATCACTTGTGTTACACTGATTCCACGAAAATCACCGTTCTCCTTAGGTACATCAACCTTAGGTAATGGACTGATGTTCGCTCCTTTCTAAGATTCAGGCCAGGAATGAGTTGACAGAGAAAGATTCCACTCATAAGAGATAACCGGGGTTAGTAATTCCGCGTGTTCTTTTAAAAGCTGAAAAGGTATTTTGTCCGGGGCGGTTGCCGTTTTCTTCAGGTTAGACAGAGTGTTCCAAACAAGTCCCAGAGGGATTGTTGGAGCCTTGACATCTGGATCAATGTGAACATCAAGTGGTCGAATGCAGTTATTGTCACTGCATAGATTGCCGAAGTACTCGTGTAACTGGTCAAGTGATTCACGATTTAAACTGGATTAAACTTTTTTTTATTGCAATACTTAAATAACGCATGGGCAAGTAATTTTTTTAAACTAAGCCGTGGAGTTAGACAAGGCTGCCCTTATTTCTATTTTAGCTGTAGAAGTACGTGCTGAAGCCATTTCGCAAAAAACAGAAGATTAAAGGCATAGAAATAAACGGCACTGATTTTAAATTAAATCAATGTGCAGATGACAAGACATGCACTCATCCTTGACGGTTCCGAAGAATCCTTTTAGAATCTGTGATCTTAATAGAACCTTTTGGTAACAGATCTGGCCTCAGACTCGACATTAAAAAGACAGATGTTCTATGGATAGGCTCTAAAAAAGATTGTGAACTTAAACTTCTTCCAGAAAAATATTTCAAATGGTCAAGAAAAAAGTGAAAGCGCTAGGCGTCTGGCTCTCAACGGACCCCAATATAATAATATCAAGTTTAAATTACAATGAAAAAATTGGTTCGATCCTAGGACGCTGGAAATTTCGCAGACGTACACTAGTAATAGGGAAAATAGCAGTGTTAAAGAACCAGGTTGCATCTCAGTTCGTTTGCATTCAGTTTTCACCTTTGCCAACTAACCGCGCGGCGATCAAAATAAATCAACTCAATTTTCTAAAAAGTTTCTATGGAATGATAAAGGTACGGAAGCTTGTAGGTACCATCCGAATTGTTGGAAATCCAACAACAAAGTTGTAAAAATGCGACATCCGACTTGTTGAAAATTCGACATTCGAGTTGTAAGAATCCGACATCCGACTTGTAAAAATCCAACATCTGACTTGAAAAAACTAGACATTCGACTTGCAAAAATCCGACATCCCGAATTGCGAAAATCTGACATCTGAGTTGCGGCGGGTTGCAGCGAGATTCTAGAAGCTCCGTCTCCTTTTTTTGGGTTTTGCCGTTACATATCGATAATTATGAAACCTTCAATTTACAGCTTTGCTTTAACGAGTATGTGTCTTTGAGAGATTTTCTTTCCTTGGATTAAATTCACTTGTTATTCATGGTCCTAGGATGTAATCAGGATTTGTTTGTGACTGACCAACGCGTCCTCAATAAACTTTCGCATTGAAACTCGCGCTTGTGTACACAAAACAGGAGGTTTCTTGAATACGTTTGCCCGTAATGGCTGGTTTTGAATAAAACTGCATTCGCGCATCAGATTTGACACTGCTGGGTTGTACGTTGTGACAAATGATAGGATTTTCTCGATAGTTTTGACGCTAGTTTTGACTGTGCCGACAGCCTTCCAGAAAACTTAATGTTTTGGATAGCATCGCTCTTCAAGGCGGCTTATGAATCGATCGAGATAGTGAGTCCTCAAATGTTGTTTTTGAAGAGTTTGTTCGCAGGAGCTTAAATTAATGGCCTCTCATTTAATAAAACCCTTCTTGGCACCTGGCGGGTGACAAGAGATAAATGCGTGTATTGGATGGCCAGTTTCAGTTTGTTTGGGATATGTCTTGATATCGTAAATACATTCTTTTTCGAATCGTTCTCCTTGTATACTGTTATGTCCGAGGAAAGTGTTCTCCTTCTCTGCAAACTTTATAGTTAGGTAGAATTACTTAGCTTGCGCAATGAACAGGTTGATTTCCTGTTTCATGATTTACATCCCATAGTGAGAAACGTCATCAATGAAACGTTTCCATACTGTTGGTTTAACTTTGCTCTGTCTTAGCATTATTTTGACAACTCAGATGTGGGTTTTTCACAACTCGGATATCAGATTTTCCCAGGCAACTCGGATGTCGGATTTTGCAACAAACTCGGATGGCACCTACACGCTACCGCGTATAAAGGAGACAAACTCAAACGAAAGATTATGATTAATAACTATCCAGAAGGAGGACTTAAAATTACTGACATTGCTTCATTCAATAAATCTCTCAAAGCTACATGGATCCAAAAATATCTGGACCCTGGAAAACAAAGTAAATGGATTGAAGCGACTCGTTGACTCAGAACTTGAACGAAATGGAGGCGAAGGGATATTAAAAGGAAATCTTCACAAAAAAAAGTTGATATTTTAAAAATATCAGATCCCCTTGTAAAAGAAATACTTCAAATTTGGTTAGGAATTTTTTTTCATGAAACGGTATTTTCTGAAGAACACCTTTTGTTGTAGCCTTTGTGGCAAAACTCCCTGATAAGAATTCAGAATAAGCCTGTTTTTTTTTCTAAAGACTGGCTTATTGAAGGTATTACGCAAATTCAGCATTTAATGGGGGAATCCTCCAATTTCTTTCATAAGGAAATAGGAAATTTGATACACATATTCTGGGGATGCGAAGAAACAAAACAAATTTGGGATAGTCTTTTTAAGTGGTTGCAGTCTTGCCAACTTCGTTTGAACACAATTTCTTACAAGTACATATAAATACGGCTTTGGGTCTGAGGCCGGAGAGCTCTAAACACAAACTAAACATCTGTTGCCTAATTGCCAAATGCTATATCTCGCTTTGTCGCTTCAAAGAACCCCAAACTTTAGAGCATTTTTTGCTTTACTTTAAACACATTTAACAAATAGAAAACGATGCCTCTACTGTCAAAAAGAAATGGGAACCCTTTCTGCCTTATAGAGTTTCAATCGAGTGTCGTAAAACCAAAACCAAAGTAATTACTTTGGCCAATCAAAAATGACGGAGATAATCCAGTAAACCAATCAAAACTCGAAGTAATTTTAAGTGGCCGACAGAAAGTTCGGGAAAATGTGCACGCGCGAGCCACGATTGGTTTTGGTTTCACTTCTGATTGGTTGAAAAAATGGCGCGAGAACTTTGAACCAATCACTGAGTAAAGTAATGCAAAACCAAAGCAATTTGCTAATTACTTTCGACACTCAATTGAAAACCGCTCTATACTAGCAGTAATCGTAGATTATAGAGCGTCGCTTTGGGGCCTAAGGCACCTGTATCGGTTCCCATAAAGAATCGTGATCCTTTTACTCCTAAACGGAGTTATGGGGAGTTGACTTCTCACTCTAAATTTCCTGTGGACGAAATCCTGTGGTGTTTTCATTGAAATGAAACTTTTGATTCTTCTCCATACGTTAGCGATCATATGTTAGCGATCATTGAGCAAATTAACAAAGCGACATGGCTATCGAAAGAAAGAAAGAAAGAAAGAAAGAAAGAAAGAAAGAAAGAAAAGAAAGAAAGAAAAGAAAGAAAGAAAGAAAGAAAGAAAGAACTTCTCCGTAAAAGGGAACTATTTTGGAAAGGACTCATGACTTAGTACCTTACACCGCATGAATTGAATAAAAGAACGGGCTAGAGAGGAGAGACGCAAGCAACCTTAAGTATTGTTGTGTACATAGAAATGTTTAGAAACAAGCTATAAAGGGCGTTTCATGACCACTCTAACCTGGGAGATGAACGAACATTCGGTAATACGTTTCTGACGTCACACAGGAAAGTAATTAATTGACATTATTTATTACTGAAAGATACGCTACTCTGAAATTAAACGCAGAGCAAAGAGCCCTGATGAAGGCAGAAGCCGAAACGCGTCGGGTCTAAAATAAAGTGTTTCATTGTTGATTGTCTATCCTCTATCGTGTCTATCCTCATTTACAAAATAATTACGATGGTACGCGCAATCTCATTCGTCAATAGCTGTGTTTAGATGAGAGTATGGAAACAAGGGTGTGACATCACTCGAATTTTGATTGATTATGTATTGTAAGACGCGCGTTTTGATTTGCTGGTAGGAAATATGAGCGTGTATCAGGAAAATCTGTTTCAATCAAGAAGTAAAAAAACCATCATTTTCCTTCATTTGTCGAATTATCTTTGGGAAATATTTTATAAAAGCAGTAGGGGACTTTCTTCCGTGTTTGCATAGCCAGTTGGGAGAATTCTCGACAGTTATGCAAAAACCCTCGACTGCGTCTTGGGTTTGCGTAACTGTCTCGAATTCTCCCAAATCCCCCTCGTGTTTAGATCGGGCTATGGAAACAGAGAAAACGTCCTCTATTGCTTAACTCGAAAGCATATTTTGCTACTATAGTCACTACGCACTTTTTCTTTTTTCCTCCTTTTTTTTTAAATTGTTGTATCCATTCTTGTATTTTCTTGAATAGCGCACGTACAATAAAACTCTTGAACTCTTTATTTTACACAAGCACTTAAAGCGCATCTCTGAAACACTGCTGAAAGGCCAAGGGCCCGGTGGAAAAAGCACCATAGGCTACAGACAGTGCCCACAGGCTTGTTGAAGTATAAAAAAACTAAGTATTCGAGCACTACTGAAAATTCTAGATCCAGAAGGAGTTGAACTAAGACGAAGGCGCAGACTAAGAAGGAGATAGTACGTAACCAAGGGTCATGTTCATGTGGACAGTGACGATAAATTCAAGCCATTCGTATTTTGTATCCATGGAGCCATCGACGGATACAGTTGGCGAATTTTATGGCTCGATCTGGGACCACCGAACAATAATCCTATAGTGTGGTTTGTTTAACACTTTGTTGAAGTTGTAAGGAGGTGCGATTGTGGAAAAGAGAACTGCCGTGTTAGAGCTGTTCAAAGATTCATCAGGCGAGATGGTCTAGACGACTTCGGGGCAGCTAGAGAAAACAAGGAAGGTGTGTTTAGAACAAAGGAATAGAAGCCTGAGGTAGTATCTTTGGAAAAGACTGCACCAGATGGTGGATAGCTTTTTTCAAAGACATGAGGAGCTGTGGACTTTCCTACGACGATGATTGTATTGAGGCAGTACGTCTGAAATTTAGTTTAATGAATACCTTGAGAGACGAACTTCATCGAGCAGCAAAATTATGGAATCTTCATCGAATTAGACCTTCCACAAACATGATGGAATCTCCATGTGGAGGGCCCAATTTTCTTTTTCCCTCGAGATGTCTTGCACAAGAGACTATACTTATGAAGTGGATTTGAATGATTTAGAGAGGTGCTGTTATCAGTCTCAGCAAAATGGAGTTCAAATGAATTTACGTCGTTGGCAGAAATGACAATGACGGAACCGCACTTACGATTTCCTCGAACACCTGAAGGTGGGGTGCCACTATAAGTTACATTGCTAGAAAAAATCAACTTAAGTGGAAAGGAAAATTGCAACACATAATTAATTTAGTTTTAGCCCTCCTTCAAAACAGTTAACTAGATCGTTCACTGATAGCATGTTTCAGTTGATTTTCGAATTTAATCACTCGATCGTTTTGTTTGTAAATGATCCTAAAATGGTAAAAACATGCCCTGCTTTCTATACGTATGGCAGTTCAGACTGAGACGACTAGCAAATAGCATACATGACCCGGCGATACATATAGGTTGGTAATTGAAGCTGGAGCGTTATGATTGCAGATTAGAACGATTGCCTCACTTTTCCAGATTCAAAATTCTCAGACCATTCACCAAAATCACTGAAACTTAAGATTTTATGATTATTTGTAAACTCTTGAAGTTTATACGGCCTTCTTTTTCAAGCTTGAATGAAAAGATTTTGCCCTGTAGTAAAATATTCCGTAACTGGGAGCTTCAAAGATTTTGTTATACATACTCATGATTTAAGGAAGAATAACTAAGGACAAATCTAACTGGTTTTGAAAACTAGAGTCGTTCAAGTGATATAGGCAATGCATGCACGTCTCGTAGAAGATAAGAGTGCATAAAACTGACGACCACTCTTGACATTTCGCGATTATACTGACATGATCAGCCTGAAACATGTAAATAGAGGATGTTGTTTTCAGAAGATAGCAAAGCAGATTTAACATTAGAAGTCTCAGACTTGGATAGATGCATGCAACCTTCAATTTTACCGATATTTTGGTCAAACGTTTGCCATAGAAACAAGTGATCGACATACACTTGGAACAGCAATATACCTGTTTCGCTTACTGCAGTACGAAAAGTTTGCAGAGTTGAGACATATTCCTCTTTATACTGGACAAGTCGATCCAATGATTCAAATTCATAGTATTGAGAAGAATTCAGAAAAGTGACAATTTCCGCGATATTTCGATTTCTTGTGAAAATTATTTGTCATCCTTGTCAAGCAAGTTAATTAAAGCTGACAAATGGAAAAATTGAGGATTCAAGTTAATTATAACTGTATGGCCTGGTTGCGTTAGGGGGTATCTCTAACCTACTAGTAGGAATATAGTAGAGAGAAGATCTCACTTCATTTTCAAACCTATATGCCACTTGCCAGTGTCTAGAATCATTCTTAAGTCAAATCACAAATCAAGTGTAGCCACAAAATGTCACGTTAAGCATTGGAACTCAATGAAGTTTTCGCTGCAGTGTGTCCTGTTTTATTACCATTCTGAAAATGTCTCATTGTAGAAGAGAACTTTGTTTTGCAAATCTCATTTGAAAACCAGCTTCTTGTATTTTCAGAGTCGCAGCCATTAGTAACTGAGAAATCCACTCTACGCACAGTCCCGTCCAAATTATTTTTGAATTCAAGTATTCCAAGTGGCTCACCACATTCAGTGACATGACACAAGAGTCTGCTTCTGCGCGTGGGTCAGAAAAACCCTGCAGAATTGACATTTGTCCTCGTCGTAACCATGGTATCTTTGGCTAGTTTTCTTTATTTCTGACTTCAGTTCAAGGAAAACTTTACGCGGACCTTTTTTTGCTTAAATTAATTTTGCCCCCTCCCCCCAAACCAACGACCTTTATAAAGTCAAACGTGGAATATACCAAGAGTGCCAAAATGAGAAGACCCATAACCAGCGAGTGCAAAGAGGAAGTGTATATGTTGCCTAACCGAAAGAACTGTTTAAAAATTTGTTACTTATGTTATTTATTTTGTTGACTTAATTTGGTGTTTTTCTACCAAAAACTATTATTATTATTATTATTACTATTATTATTACTATTATTATTGTTATTGTTATTATTATTATTATTATTATTATTTAGTTATAAAAACGAGCGATAAAAAATAAGAACGACGTCTCGACCGCTCCACAGTCATTTTCAAGTTAGAGTTCGTGAATTAAATTTCCACATATATACAATTTCTGAAACAATGGAATGAAGGTAAAAGCTAAGTATTTACATACGAACAATAGAAATAACAGAATGCGAAAATAAAGTGTAAATGAGAGGTGAAAAGAATGAAAACTATTGGAAGTGTTAAGCAAACAGCTTTGCGCGCATAGAATCACTTTGTTTGTTTAATTTTGGCTTATGTTCCGAAAAAAAAAATTTCAAAAATCAAACAATCGAACTTGTACACGCACTTCCTAAGGACCCTAAAGTTCTTGGCGATTTCGCATGGCTCGATTCCATGTTGTTCTCTCGCCGATTTCTCGAGTCCTTATCAATTTTTTCGGTTTTGCTCGGATTTTCTCGCTTTTTTCGCTCGTATTTCGTACTTCCAAACTTTTGGAGTTTAAGGAATTTAATACAATTATTCCATTCGCGCTTGTTGGATATGAGACTGGTTATAGCCAAATCGGCGCTATGGGCCTCTTTAGCTTTTTACCATCTTATATCCAACGCGCGCTCATGGAATAATTGTTAAATGTTTTTAAATGTTTATATAGGATTTACGTCATGCTTTGTATTTTATATTAGGATTTTATAAAATGTTTATATTTACATACTTATAATATTTATTTGTGTGGCTGTGGCACCATCATAAAGATCTTTCAAAATAGCGATATAAGCTGGATCAACAGCTTGATTTTGTAGAGCTGAGAATTAACAATTGAACAAATTCTATGGAGTCAAATGCCTTTTCATAGTCTAGAAAGGCAAAGCATAGAGGTATGTTGCATTCATTCGCTTTCTCTTGGAGTTTGCTCATGACATATGTATGGTCTATGGTGGAGAAACCTGTTCTAAACCCTGCCCGTTCTCTTGGCTGGTGTTGGTATAACATCGAAAGCAAACGCCATAAAAGAATCTGAGAGAATGCCTTGTATATTATTGGACGGAGACTGATTGGCCTGTAGTTCTTGGCCCGGTTGTGCGAAAGCCGATTAACTTAATCAAGGATTAGCGTAAACTTTTGTTTCATGTTTCCAACATTTTGCTGAAAGTTTGTTTTGCTTATTTTTGTTTTTCAAGATTGACTTCTTCTGATATAAATTTGGGTCGAATATCAGCGTTAACCAGCATTTGGGAGTAGAGAAATATTTATTTATATATTTACAAAATTCGCCCTGACTTAATATCTTAACTTAATATCTGATCTGCTAATCGCCCTTTCTCGCAGTCGGAGACTGAATTGCTAAGGGCGCAGCTCAACAAGGTCGGACCGAAGGAGCTGTGCTGCCGGCTAGGCGCTCAGCCCCTGAATACGACCCATGTATGACCTCGGAGCACAGCACCACAGCCTGATGGAATAGGCCGGGAGTCGATTTTGAGGAGGGGGGGGAAACCGGAGTACCCGGAGAAAAACCCTCGGAGTGAAACTCAGCCCACATACGACCCGAGGCCAGAGTTGAACCTGGGTCACAGAGGTGGGAGGCACAATTGATGACCACTAAACCACCCTGACTCCCCAAAAGGGAGGCAGGCTCCCTGAGGCAGATGGGCATACAATAGAACACTAGGTCCCCGGCTAGGTAGACCCACCTCCTAACCATCCCCCTAAAAAGAATTGATACCCACTCCCTGGAACCTCAATAATAAAAGAAAAACCAAAAGAAAGAGTTATTCATAAAACAAGAAAGTTAACAAGAACGTGTAACAGGTGGCACTTCGGACAGACTAATTTGTAAGAACGAAATATGTCCTCTTGATTAAAAACGGAACTTAGTCTATTATAGAAAAACGATTTTAACATTTTCTTAAAAGGTACTAACTCAACCTCCGATCTTATAGCGATAGGTAATGCATTCCATAGATTAGTTATTCGGATGAAGAAAGAGTTGCATCAATATTTGTTGCGGAAATTTGTTATTGAGAAAAAGCCCAGAAGATCCCCGACGGGAACGCCCATTACAAAATTGAACAAGGTTATCTAGTGTCAATAAGTCCATAACTGATACTCATAGAAAAATAATAAATCAAGATATTCCAGCCAGTAGTTAATAGGTAGGAGGTTGTCCTTGTATGAGAGTTCTTGCAAATGACGGAAACGTGTATCTCTCCTTTCGATATTTTTTACTTCCAGCATCAACGTGGGAGACCGGCCCTCAACGTCAGCCTTATCACCCTTTTTATGAATTAGGACTACTGAAGCATTTTTCCAGTATTTTGGAACTTTTCCTTCTTTCAGACATCTGTTAACGAAATTTGTGAATACTCTAAGAGAGCACCTCCGCTCTTCTCCTTGTGCCTCGTCTTGTTTCATATTCTTTATAGCTGCACGCACCTGTGGTGGTAAAATTCGTTAAGATGTGTTGTCCTCCCGACTGTGTAATGAGGCACACCCTGCACTCCACATTTTTCCTCTTTTTACTGGGTTGCCATAGGCAATCCAGTTAGAAAATGCGTTTGTTTGTTACTGGGTTGCCAAACCCAGTCGGAATCTGCGTTTCATTTCTCCGTTTTATTTTTTTCCGTGTCATGAAAAGTCTTGCCTGTCACTCCCCTGCTTACTGGTGTCTTTGTGCATAGAGTCTTCTTTGCGTAGGTTTGAGGGAGCTTGGGTAATGCGTAGATTTCTCTGGTGCACATAGGAAAACATTTAATTAACCTGGAATGGCTTCGAAAGTCATTGTAACGCGAATGGCGTTTTAGTGGATCTTTAAACAAAATATACCCTAATGGAGCTCAAGAATGGAACGTCAATTGGATGAACAAGACAGGCGGTGAAAAATACATATCTGGTTAAAGCGACGAGTAATGGTCTTCGACAACAATTTCATTTTTCGCCGTTGGATATCAAGTGAGCTTTGTTTCTAATATTTTACTAAATTGGTATTATATACAACACAGAAATCAAATGGCAATTTTTTTTATGGATTTAACAAACATTGAAGGAATCGAACGCCTTGAATGCATCATAGTGTTTACTGAAGTCTGGCAAGTTACATTCATTTTGTACTCAACTCTGCAAAGATAAAACAAAAATTGGAAATGTGACAGTGAAAATTTATTTAAATGAAAGCTTGTTGTCTCTTTTGTGCTTTATTATTTACGGTCAAGGTTCTTTCGAAAAGGGTTTGATGTCAACTGTCAGCGGTCAGCGAAGATAGCCGCGTATTTTTTCAGCTCTGAAAAAATATAACAAGCCATGTAATTTTTCAATATCCCTAGTTTCTGAGCACCATAATTATTCCACACGGACTGCAACTTCTCTAAAATTATTCCTTCCTTACTCTAGGACAAACATAAGAAAACTCCGCCCTACTGTTACTCGTAAATATTTTTGGAATGATCTTCCTTTTTCCATTCGAAATATTTCCTCGAAAATTCTTTTCAAAAAAGAAGTTTTCAAATATTATTTTGCTCAGTACTAATCTCCTTGACTCGTGCCTTGATGTACGATGTGTGTGTGCATATGTATGTGTCTGTGTACGTGTGCTTATGTGTGTGTTTATTTATTTATCATTATTTCTTATTCTTATGTATGGACTTATTGCAAAGAGCTATAAATTATAATC
This sequence comes from Montipora capricornis, assembly GCF_036669925.1. Lineage (NCBI taxonomy): Eukaryota > Metazoa > Cnidaria > Anthozoa > Scleractinia > Acroporidae > Montipora > Montipora capricornis. The sequence goes on from NC_090885.1 coordinate 66,882,632, forward strand.
AGTGTTAATGGGCACTAATTAGTTTTTACTATATCGTGCCCTTCTCCATTTCATTTCTTAAACTTAAATTAAATTAATTACTCTATTTTGTTTGGAGAAGATATTAAAAATAAAAAAATAAAAATAACTGTCAGAAATTTATTTAATTGCATATGCTTTGTGACACCGATTGTGTGTCTCGTTTTTGCACGCACGCAATTGAAATAGGAAGGGTTTTTTGCCTCTAATGTATTGTTTGTTTCAATAAATTTTTCGCTGGAAAAGATTTTTCTGAGATTTCCACCTTTTCTGAATTTACAAATGTTGTGTAATTTTCGAGCTTAACAAATTTGCATACGTGTGTTGAGATGTGATACGGGGAGAATTTTTGTGGTAACGCATAAGTCACGAAAATAAACAGGTCTGTTTGAAGCGTGCTCGAGTTTCAACAAAATGAGCCCCAAAGTCGGCAAAAAATTGTGACGCTGATGAATAATAAAGTAGATGCTATTCCCAAAACTATGGAATTACCTGGTGGTAAATAACCTCGTCTTGGAGAGTAAATTTTTGACTTTTCAGAAACAATGGTCAACCTCAAGAGTTGGGCGATTGTGATCGCACATTTCTTGTCAAAATCTATAACACTTGAAAGAAAAAGAAAACTAACAAAAACAAAAACAAAAACCCGGTATCTTACCATCGTTTGACACAGATGCTTCACTGTTTCGCGAGTAAACAAGCCGCGGTAACTTGATCACGGCGCCCGCTGAATTCGATGTCACGTTCGATTTTGCGATTTACTTGTGCAGCCAAAAGTACAATAACAAATTTGAACGTAGCAAACGTCTCCCAAAATGTTTTGCGCTGATGGTAACTTTTCATTTTCGTGGTTCAAAATTAATGTTGTTTTCATGTCGTAAATTTTGTTGCTGATGGCAAAATATTTTTTCTCGATCGACCATCCTGAAAACTTCCTTCTGCTCTTCCTAAAAACTGTGTATCAACATTTAATTACTTTTGCATCAATATTTGTTTTGCATAAAGCAAGCTAACAAAATCTGTACCTTGCTTAGTTCGCATTTTTGGGCGTTAAAATAGAATCTTCAGTCCTATGCTTCTGTTACGAAGTGGTATATTTTTCAGGTCACCCATCTAGATACTAAACCAGCCGGAGAGCACTTAACTTCAGTGAACCTTTGTATTACAAAGCTGTCAGACGCTCAGAGTGCACGCTTAAACTTGTGGTGAAAAGAACTTGTGAGTGAACTTGGAAATGATTAACATGTCAGCCTAGAAGCCAATGTTTCTTGATTCCCTTTTATTTTCTTGAATCTTTCTGGGTTTATTACTTTTCTAGTAACCACATGTCTTCTCAGGGGGCTATTTACCTAAGACTTTTACCATGACACGACAATGATATACAATACCAAAACAATATCGTGTACTATTAGAGCTACATATTGAACTTGAATATCCTGGAAGACAAAACGCAGCTCAGTTGACAATATGGAATAAAGCGCTGTGTTACTGCATTACCACACGAACGCAACGCGTGCCTATTTGTTCTACAGATGACAGGAATTTTTTCCTTCTGACAAATGAGCCTCAGAAAAAGATCTGTTTCGTAGTATCAACGAGTGAGTCAAAGGGCCTCTGCTGGCACGACTTCTAAAGATCAGATTATATCGCCAACAGCATCTTCGCGTTTAAACTTAGGATACCATGGAAATATGACAAAAGATGCGAGATAGTAGTCTTTCATGTAGTTCAAGTTGACGACGACATGACATGACTAGCAGTGAGCGAGGAGAAATTCCTTGCTGGTCAATTCCTTCGCAGAAAGCCGAAAGCTGTGCTTTTTGATCACCTTGGGTTGTGTTATGGACTGCACAAGGAGTTGGGAAGCCATACTGTGAGTAACGACAACTTTAATGCCCGTATGTAGTTCCTGTGACATTATCTAACATTTTCAGTTCAAAGTTCTTCCAAATGCACAAAGGAACGAGACTGAGTAAACCAAGTTTAAAAAAAAGAAACTGAATGCTTCTTATTAAACTCTCATTAACGACTGCCTGCAACAGCAAGACATTTTAAAAGGGCGTTACTTTTACTATAAAAAAGTAAGGTGGGGGAGTGGAGGGGGAGGCCCTCTGGGCCCCTCCCCTAGATCCGCCACTCAATACGATTTCCACAAGACTTGCAACTATTCACCTATACCAGATAGCTACGGGTAAATATTCTTTGGGACCAAATTTGTTAGAGGAATAGAGCGAGTTTCAAATGAGTGTCGTAAAACCAATACATAAGTAATTACTTCGACCAATCACGGCAGGTGCAAACAGCGCAACGAACCAATCCAAATTCGTATTGCTCAAAGCGCGCGAAAAATTCGGTTACGTATGAACAGTTGACCCAGGCTGGTCGCGACCCCGGAGTCAACTGTCTGGATTTTTGTAGTCTAATCAAGTGAACAGTTTGTTTCAGCCATTTTTAGATCTTCTCCAATTTCTTCAACCAGTGTGCATGTGTGTGAAATTCAAACGATGTCTATATCGAGCAGTGTATGTAAAGCTTGATGCTGCTGGAAGAGCCGGCTCGAGTGCTCTTTGCAACTGACCAGGGGCACGTTTCTCGAAAGTCCCGTAAACGTTTTGGGCCCGAAAAGCAATTTGAAAAACTACGATCCACTTGTCTTGAAAAGCTTATCTGTTAACACGTTTTCGTTGTCAGAGAGAACAAGACTATTGCAAAGTTTCGTGACTTGAAATATTTCCATTTTTTTAAATACAAGGCGTTTTGTGTCACCTAAACACGCCCGAAAAGTTCATGGACTTTCGAGAAACGGGCCCCATGCAGGTCTAACAAGCATTCATGCACCAGTGGCTCAGTAGGTTGCACCGGGATACCATGCGAGAGGTCGTGAGTTCGACTCCGGCTGGATCAACACTCAGGGTCCTAAAATAACTGAGGAGAAATTGCCACCTTTTAAGTCCTCTCGGATATGGACTTTAAACCGTTGGCCCCGTCTCGTAAATATTGCAAATATTATTGAAAACTGGACATGAAACAAATATTTATAAATAGTAATTAATTAATACGGAGCAACATAGTCATGTTTGAATGAATTTTTTTTGACGGTTCATAGCGAATTTCCAATAAAATCAAAAGTATCTGCCAATAACAGACGGGCAAAATCTCCTTAAATTGGTTCTGAATGATTCAATCACAACTAGATCAGAAGAAGCAGTACGAGTATTATACCTATGTTCCTCTGAGTCAGAGTGAAAGTAGGAAACTTATTCCAATATAGGAAATCATAAAAAAACAGGCAAGTAATAAGTTTGACAATATCAGGGAATTTTAGTAAACGTAAGGATGCATAATGAGAAGTAAAATGGGTTCCATTAAAGGAACATCATCATTAATTCGAAGGGTCTTGTTTCTTATTTTGTAATTTAACTACTGGAGAATAAGGTGCAATATAGGAGGAATCCTTCAACAGTATGCCGTACCCAATATTTAATTACTACTTTGCTTAATTCATTCATTAGAAGATGGTGACCGTCCCAACACTTGAATTTTTGGTTTGAAAAAAGAAAGAAAGGTCTATTAATAAATTATTTAACTCTTAAGACAAAGGAAATTAATATTTAACTTTCCTGTACGCCGTAACGGCGAAAGAATAACTGCTCGCTCTAAAAAAAGCCAAAACTTCAACCGTTAACCGTAAAGGCCACTACCCCATTGAGACCCTCATATAATGCACTGATCCTAATTAGGGACTACTAGAGACAAAACCTGGTATACCTTTGTCACTTTGGATTTTCAAATACTACTATCCGTAAATAGGAGCAAGACATTACTTTCTTTTGAAACAAAAAGACGTCTCCATTAGTTTTCGAAACCAAAACCCGCCGCCAAAGTGGCTTAAAGTTGACCGTTCTTCAAACGTCATATGATTTTGATAGTGCACAAAAAGGAGTTCCTCCTTTCTCAACTTTTTCTACCTCTTTCGAAGAAAGAGACCAAGTACTGCTTGTACAACTGCTTTCCTTGTAAAATACAAGACAAATCATTGTACATTTTCAGTTCACCACTAAAAACTGCTAGTAATAGCAGGAATGCATAATCCAGCGAAATCTTCTAATATAATGCTATAATCAAAAAGGCATCTTTTTGACTATCATTAGTAAACGAGGTAAATTTCACTGAACTCGAATCAGCAACCAGCATAAAATGAAATTTATCGAAACCAAAACACACCAAAGCGACTTAAGTTGACGGCTCCTCAAATGTCATATGATTTTGGTAGTGTGCAAGAAGAAGCTCCTCGCTGTTCAACTCCTCCTGGCAAAGCCAACAGCTGTGTTTTTCCCCCTGGTTCGAACGACGTTCTCGGGTAATGCAGGGGTGATGTATTTCTACTTCCAGTTCATTTGTAGTTGCAGAACGTTTTTGACGTTTTTCATATTTTCTGACACTTTTTCTGCCATGCAAAGAGCTTCTGCACTCCTTACGATCGTAACGTTTCTCTCCAGTATGTAATCTTTCATGTCTGGTTAAACTTCCTGCTTGGATAAAACACTTGCCACAATGTTTGCATTCGTAAGGCTTCTCTCCAGTATGGACTCTTTCATGTTTGGTTAAATCCCCTGCTACGCTAAAACACTTGCCACATTGTTTGCATTCGTAAGGCTTCTCTCCAGTATGGACTCTTTCATGTTGCCTTAAATTTCCTTTTCCGCTAAAACACTTGCCACAATGTTTGCATTCGTAAGGCTTCTCTCCAGTATGGACTCTTTCATGTCTTCTTAAACTTCCTGTTTCGCTAAAACATTTGCCACATTGTTTGCAATCGTAAGGCTTCTCTCCAGTATGGACTCTTTTATGTTGTCTTAAATTTCCTGCATTGCTAAAACACTTGCCACATTGTTTGCATTCATAAGGCTTCTCTCCAGTATGGACTCTTTCATGTTCCCTTAAATGTCCTGTGTCGCTAAAAGATTTGCCACATTGTTTGCATTCGTAAGGCTTCTCTCCGGTATGGACTCTTTCATGTCTTCTTAAACTTCCTGCTACGCTAAAATACTTGCCACATTGTTTGCATTCGTAAGGCGTCTCTCCAGTATGGACTCTCTCATGCATCTTTAAAGTTCCTGCTTGGGTAAAACACTTGTGACAATGCTTGCATTCGTAAGGCTTCTCTCCAGTATGGACTCTTTCATGTTTTCTTAAATTTCCTGCTACGCTAAAACACTTGCCACATTGTTTGCATTCGTAAGGCTTCTCTCCAGTATGGACTCTTTCATGTTTTCTTAAACTTCCTGCTACGCTAAAACACTTGCCACAATGTTTGCATTCGTAAGGCTTCTCTCCAGTATGGACTCTTTCATGTTGCCTTAAATTTCCTATTACGCTAAAACACTTGCCACATTGTTTGCATTCGTAACCCTTCTCTCCAGTATGGACTTTTTCATGTTGCCTTAAATTTCCTTTTTGGCTAAAACACTTGCCACATTGTTTGCATTCGTAAGCCTTCTCTCCAGTATGGATTCTGTAATGTCTCCTTAAAAGTCCTGCTTGGCTAAACAACTTGCAGCACCGCTTGCACTGATACCGCGTCTCTCCAATATTCGCATTTTTAAGTTTGGTTTGTTTTCCGCGTTTCGCAGGAAAGCTGATTTGTTTGCACTGAGAACCCATGTTAGCTTGACGACTATTCTCGCGCGTAACTGATAATGACGTCATTCTTGTGATCTCATCAGACACTAAACTAAAACGAAAGCGGAAAAAATATCAATACTATTTTTCGAAAGTTAAAACTTATTTTCGACACTCTGAACAAGACTGAAGTGGATTTACATGCACTTCTCGCAAAACTTCATTTCGTAACTGAAAAAACACTAATGATAATGGTGATAACATCATAACATCACCTTTATTTCACCACGGATTTACAAGAGTAGGTGTATAGTTAATTTCTCTGAGAAAAAAAAAAAAATCATATATTATATACAGTACATTAAAATACTATTTACATAAATAACAAGTACATTGATGTTCGCGGAAAGAAATTTGGCAT
>NC_090885.1:66891192-66903692 GCF_036669925.1 Montipora capricornis
CTCAAGGGTCGTGCTTGGGGCCGTTACTGTTCACACTATATGTAAGTTAACTATTTGATATTATTAAAGGTCACTTGCCACATGTTCACACGTATGCTGACGATACGCAGCTATATCTAGCGTTTAAACCTGATTCTGCAGTAAACGCTCTTGATGCTGTCAATGCAATGGAACTATGTATTCGTGACTTAAGAACCTGGATGCTCCATGATAAACTCAAATTAAATGACAATAAAAACGAATTTATATTAATTGGAACCAGACAACAGTTGGCAAAGGTAGATGGGATCTCTCTCTGTGTTGGTGACTCTAAGTTAATCGAATTTGCGCACTACAAGTATTAAACTATTATTATTATTATTATGAAATCGCGAAGAAGGTTAGGATCCTGAGGACGTGCTCAAACAAGTTCGATTGCTTGATTTTTGAAATGTTTTTCATTCGGAACCTTAAGCCAAAATTTAACGAACAGAGTGATTCCATGCACGCAAAGCTGTTTGTTTAACACTTCTAATAGTTTTCATTCTCTCTTCACCTCTTATTTCCACTTCATTTTCGCATTGTTATTTTCATTGTTTCAGAAATTGTATGTAAGCGGAATTGTTTATCCATGAACTTGAACTTGAAAATGACCGTGGAACGGTCGAGGAGTCGTTCTTCTTACTTTTTATCGCTCGTTTTTATAACTAATAATTATTGTTTGCCTTATAAGCACAACATAAAAACTCTATGGTCTGCGATTTTAAATAATAGTAACTGCAAAAATAGTTACATAACCTCTATTTTGGAAAAGAATAACTCTTTTCATAACACCTCAAAGACATTGCTAACATTTTTTAAGCCTTTTGCTAATTTTGGAAAGGCTATTGAAAAGGAAATTCCTCAAGGGAACCGCACTCCCTCTTTCTACTTCAGGGGTAATTTCTCTATCACCTGTCACCTCAAACGAAATCTGGAGTTTTATCAGCAGTACGAATGCCAATAAATCTCCTGGCCTATACGGTCTACCTGCCAATATTCTAAAAACAATTAGGCATTAATGATTTATTTATCAGAGCCTCCTGGCATCATTGCCTGTGCAGATATTTGGAAGGGTCCAAGATTCCCTACCCACTTCTTTGCACTATGCGTACCCTTATCTCTATCACTGAGAATTCTATTAACTAAGCTCAGTCATCAATGCATAAATGTAAGAGGTATTGTGCATCAATGGTAAGTCCTGTTTACCCCACAGAGAACAAATTGTATGTGCAAATGGTCAGGATTCAACTTGTGGTGTCCACAAAGCTCTCTTTAGGACCCCTTCCAGTCTTACAAAATTAGGTGAGTGTACTAACGTTTCATATATTTAATGATGATACTACATGTAACCTTTACAGCTATACCTTTCCAGCACAAACTTAGATCACCTTGAGGCAACCTTAAATCTGTCGAGCCGAATGTATGAAGTGTGTACCAACCAGTTTAGGACTTAGCACCTCAAAAACTAATTTTATTCTCTTTCACTCAGAAAACCAAAGCTTAATCAGTCTTTCACTGTTAAAGTTCATTATGAATACATTGAACAAGTTGATTCTGCTATACAGTACCGCTCGAAACTATTAGTGCATTTGCATGCGGTAATACCTCGTCTTTGCCGATAGTGTTTACCGCGAAATCACCTAGGTTGGACGAAAACCGCAACCGAGGCAAAAGAAAGAGGCCGAAAGCAACCGAATGCCGCGGCTGACTTAATTGCGGTAATGTGCCGCAAGAAAACAATGGTACTTTGCAAAGCATTGTTTAATATTATCACACCTAGCTCCCCAAGGTAAAGAATGAATATCCAAACTGTTTTTCACAGCAACGACGCAACACAACGCACTGTTTAATATGTTCATCTCATTTTGCCGTGACAGCTGAGAACAGAGAATGTTGATAACCTTTCATGATGCCTAATTCTTACATCTCTATGTTTAATAACTTGTAAGTTTTTCGCTATCAAGATGAACAGTTCTTCCAAAGGGGTAAAATGACATTTCTATTAAAAAACTGTGTGGAATATGCATATAAACTTAAGTCGCCGCTAGTGCAGTCCGACGGGAAATATGTATATTTAGAATAAAAAGCGCTTCAAATTTTGCGTCCAGTCCAAATAGAAATGTTTACGGGATAGTTGTTGAAAAGCGCAAACTTTGAACTAAACCTTACTACAACATGTAATGACTTAAAGATTACACCAGCGAAGAACCGTAACTGTATTCCCAAAGTTTCTTAAGCAACTCCTGACCACTCCTTGTCTGCATTAATTACGATCATTTCTGATTCAAAATATTAAGTGGCAGGTAATTCAGCAGTTGAGCTTGAAATTCAGAAATATTCATTCCTCTGAATTGTTAAGATTAACTTAAATTAATGCTTCAACGATCACACGATAGACGAGTTCAATGAAGCCTCTGCCAATTTGGCGAGTTAAAACGTAAATAAACTATGCTGCATGCTTCCGTCATGCAAGCAAGAGCGATAGCTCATGAAATAGTAACAAATGGAGAGCCACGTTGCTCGAATGGCTGACAATTATTTGTAAAGTTAATCATTTTCTTCCATCTTTCGGTCGATAAGATGGAAAGGACTTTCGCGTATCTTTCAAGGCCGGCCGCTAGACGAGCGGCGTCACCGTTGAGACGGGTTTTCCCAAACACGTGTAAATTTCTTGATAGAATTTCTGCTGATCTTTATAACATCTGTATTAAACAGATTTCGAACAACTTTTAGAAATCTTGTCGTTTGCTGGAAAAAGAAAAACGATCAACTCTTTATGAAAGCGACTTTATTATAACTTCCCAGATTGTAAATACGGCAAATACGCATACTAATTATCGCTGCGATTGATCTGCAAAAATATGCAGATTTCTTTGATAGCATCTGCTCCAAATAAAAGCATACTGCGTCCTCTCTTAAACGCGGCGTAAATCAACCGGAAAAAATCTAGGTAAAACCTCGGCTTTCGGTTAACATAGACGAGGTTTTACCTCGGTCAAACTGGGGCTTGAACCTGCGGTTTCACCTAGTCAGAACCGCAGCAAATGCACAAATAGTTTCGAGCGGTACTGTATCTGCTATATGTCATTTTTATCCCACAGGGCAGTCATCTTAAATGTCAATCTATCTATAAGTTTGGTCAATACTATCCAATATGGTCTATGCTATAATGTAATTTATTGGCTCATGCTATATGGAATTCTTTGCCAAGCTCTGTTAGTAAGTAAGAATCTATTTCTCTATTTCATAGGTGATAACACTATACAATTAAGAACTCTAATTGCTTAACTGTTATTCTTTTTAATTATCCAGCTTAGGGCATGTCATATGAAGAATCCTAAATCACATTTTGCACCTTTCTTCAAGTCTTTCAATCTACCAGTAATTAATCTTGATGATATCACAAACTTACAGGTAGTTGCCTTTGTTTACCAATGGTCACACAGACTGTGTTAATGAATCTTTTAATTTCACCTCTTCTGTTCATTCTTATCCCAAAGGGCAGTCATCTAATGTCAATCTTTATTTAACTTTGGTTAATACTTTCCAATATTGTGTTAAGCTTGTGCATTTGTAATTCTTTGCCCAGTTCTGTTACCATGTACTAAATAAAAATCCCTTTCTCTATTTCATAGGTGATAACACTATACAGCAGGGCTTTCAATAAAAATTTGAGTAGGCGTCTACCCATATGAGAGTAGGCAGCTGTGGAAATAAGCCGGGGGTGCTGTGCTCCTCCAGAGAATTTTGAAATCAAGAAGCTTGGAAATACAATTTTCAGCTTTCTGGGCATCAAAATTAGCAAAGGTAATGACAAAATATTTATGAGCAAAATGAACATGATTTTTTACATTTACAAGACTTTCACTTCATTCAAAGGCAATGAAAGAGTTATTAAAATAAAGTGGAATGAAAAAGCATTGACTTCTGCGATTAATATACTTCAGAAAGCAAAAATACCACAGTATTTATGAGAAAACAATAAAGAAAGTAAAACTTGAACCAAAATACAATGTACCTGTTCTGGAATGTGATTGCAAACAATTGTGACCCATCTTTGTTAAAAACCGATATGAAAACAAGACTAACTTTTATTATGATACCACTGAAAATGGCAGAAAGCAATTTGATCCCCAACACACGCAAGATGAAGAACATACATGTGCGCTTTGAACACAAATTCTCAAGAATTTTTAGCACTTTTTGCACTGCGGAGTGGTTAGGCTGTACACATTTTAAGAGGTTTGTTTCGAGAAGTTGTGGCCAAAGTAGCCAGCAACTTGATGATCCACAGCTGCCGGACCTCCAGCGGTTAAGCCGGCTCTTATTGAAAACCCTGGCAATACATTACAAGAATTCTACTTGCTTAACTGTTATTCTTTTTAATTATCCAGCTTAGGCATGAAGAACTCCTGATGTTAAGTGAAAATTACACTTTGTTGGGATCATCCACTAGATTAGCCAGTACACTGCTATCTGAATGGTCTTGATCTAACTGATTCACAAAATTAATATACACCTGTAATATAAACTATTTCCTGTAATTATGATCTTGCCTTTTTGTCTGAATTTTAGGCTATCAGTGAATGATAAAGGTAAATTCAGAATGTACAGTACTGTACATGTACTGTATTTATATCTATGAGTTGAGAGAAATAAATTATTTTCTCTTTTCTAATTCACCATGAAATGTAACTTATATGTACGTAACATATTTTTATTTTACATGACCTACATGTAGACTCCTTCATCACTTAGGCTCTGTTTATATGGTCTACGTGACCTGAGAAAACCCTCCCCCAGAGTTTCCACTTGATTATTTCAAAAGTTCTATCAGCCACTTACATAAGGTGGGTGAGACAACGCGGGGAGATGCGTTGTTTCGCCTCAGCAGGTAGAATAAACCCTGGAAAGGTTTTTTCCAGTAAACATTCGCTCGACTTCCCAGTACGAGACTGAAAACCTTCAATGCAGATGCACAATATTTTCCCTCAGTGGAGACCGATGAGAAAGCAAAATGGAAGAAGCAACCATTTTGGGCCTGTTTTATGTTGCTAACAGGAAAACATGAGAAATGTGAAAAGGCCATTGTTTTTTCCGAAGAGTATAATCAAGATACTCCCCCACTGCCTGCTTTTGTCATCCTCAATTTAAAAGGGTTGTCGCACTTAATCAATGCAAAGGCAAGAACGTGCACCAAGTTACATTACTATTACCAACACTTTGAGCCCTGGATTATGTAGTTTAACCAGAAACTAATATATCATTGAAAATGCATTAAAGAACTATTCTTACCGTCTGGCGCTGTCTCTCTGTTATAAAGATCGTCAGATCGACGTCAGGGCGACCGTCAGAGCAACAAATTGGAAACAAATTTAGCATCATCGACCAGCGACTGTGATGTAGAGGTTAAGTACGTGATGTAATTAACATGTATTGTACCCACAAGTGCAGTGGACTCGACCTGAGGCCTTTGAGGCGCGCAGTTGCGTAATTTTTACGGCAAAGAAGGAAATGCAATTAAAGCAAGGGATAAACGAGTAGATGACTAACGAACACTTTGTAGGAAGTAAAATAAATCGAGTTTTTAGGATTGATTTGTGTCGAGTCTACCCAGAGTAGGGATGAATAGTATCCCATGATGCATAACGATTCCTTTTATGTTATCAACTGAAATCGTGACGCAATCAATGTAGAGGTGAGCAGTGCTGGAGACTACCATGTTGTGTTTACAAACAGACCTTGGTGTCAAGGCTTTGCCTCTTAAGCATATATTTTATACCTTCACTGCGTGTCGGAAGAAAAATTTGGAGTCAATCAAGTTAAATGATTTTACGTGTGCTACATTGAAATGTAGGGAAGCTCATGTGAGGTACATCGAGCTAATCAAAGAAAAGTGAGTTAAATCCAACCTCGTTCCCAGAGTCTCTCTTCTCTGCTTCCCTTGGTCGTTGGGTTGCGGCTGGTCACGTGACCATCTATCCATCCAAAACCGCAGGGTAGGTGGGTACTCAAGTACATTTGGTCGAGAGGACGATAAAACACCATCGGGGGGAAGGTGAAGTTGAACAATTGTTGGTTTCAAAATGGCGCTGAGTTTGAGTTTCTGAGATGTGTTCAGAAGGCGCCTCTTTCGGCTGGCTATGACGATATAATTTTGAAAGTGAAACAAGTCATTTGCCTGGAAAGTTTATATTTAAAGAAAGATTTAGTTGCTGTTCTTCCTACCGGCTACGGGAAATCCTTAGTTTTCCAAGTTCTGCCTGGATTGTTCAGGGAAAGAGAGGAAACACGTGCAACCACGTCGGTAACAAAGTGTGTAGTTTTAGTTTTTTCACCTTTGAACGCTTTGATGTATGATCAGATTTCTAAATTGAGAGCGAGAGATGTGGAAGCAGCGTTTCTAGGAGTAAAGAAAGGAATCGACGCTGATTCGCCGGTTATTTCCCAGTGGGAAGGAGCTCGAGAAAGCATCACCCAGGCCAGATACGAGATTGTTTTTTGTCACCCGGAGGCTTTTTAATCTTGTAAACCCTACATAAACTTGAGTCAGCAGAGTAAAAGAACTTTTTTGGTGTTTGGTTTTCAAACATGACTTTAGTGCGAAAACTAGTGAGTCAAGCGACATACCGTTCTCTCCCTGCCTTAGTAAATTTGTCACTGTGACGATCAAAAACCCTGTTACCCCACCCTTCCAGCAGATTTTTTTACCCCCAGATTCTGGGTGGTCACGTGACCAGCCGCAACCAGGGTCTCTCTTCCAACGACCAAGGGAGGCAGAAAGGAGAGACCCTGGGAACGAGGTTGAGTAAATCTGAAATCCGCGGTTGGGCGATCGCTTTCAAATGCAATGATCAAATCACAAGTGCCAATTGCGAGCTCATAAGATGGTGTATTTTGATAAAATCTTCGACCACGAAAGTATGAGAAAATGAGGGTACTTCTGGGTATTTCTGGGTACTTCTCCGCCAAAATCTGCATGAGTGAAGTCCATATTTGGAAAAAACTCTAATCCAAAACTGTATAAATAACTTTATTCATGACCTCTCTTCGGGTCAGTGATCACATTGTGAAACAACCACATTTTGAATTATCAAAATATGAGTAGTCTTAAGTACGTCTCGATGAATAAATATCAGGAATTAAATACAAAATGATGAAGTATTGACAGGCACAAATCACTCACCATTATAATCGACCAAACCTACAAAATAATAACGAAAGAAGATCGAGTATTTCATCAACCCAGGACGGCATTTTGCTATTACCGTTGGAACAAGATGGCGAAAAGACTTCTGGGATACTATTCATTCCTCATCTGGAGTACAATCGTTAACATTTAACAGAACGCCTAGCCTGCGTAACTGGTAGTATTCTAAGCGCGCATTCTGCATTTGGTGTCAAGTTGAATGATTTAACGTGTGCTACATTGAAATGTAGGGAAGCTCATGTGAGCTACATCGAGCTAATCAAAGAAAAGTTGAGTTGAATCTGAAATCCGCGTTTGTGCGATCGCTTTCAAATGCAATGATCAAAACACAAGTGCCACTTGCGAGTTCATAAATTACTGATGTATTTTTATAAAATCATCAACTCGGAAAGTATGAGAAAATGAGGGTACTTCTGGGTACTTCTCCGCCAAAATATCGTTTCACCATCGATCTGCATGAATGAAGTCCATATTTGGAAAAAATTCTAATCCACAGCTGTATAAATAACTTTATTCATGACCTCTCTTCGCATTGTGAAACAACCACATTTTGAATTATCAAAAGTGAAAACCCGAGTAGTCTTCCGTGAGTCTTGATGAATAAATATCAGGAATTAAATACAAAATGATGAAGTATTGACAGGCACAAATCACTCACCATTATAATCGACAAAACCTACGAAATAATCACGAAAGAAGATCGTGTATTTCATCAACCCAAGGCGCCAATTTTGCTATTCCCGTTGGAACGAGATGGCGAAAAGACGTCTGGGATACTATTCATTCCTCCTCTGGAGTCTACCAGTATGTCACAATCGTTAACGTTTAACAGAACGCTTAGCCTGCGTAACTGGTAGTATTCTGGGCGCGCATTCTGCTCGCGGCTTCGCGACTCGCTTTTAGCGACCAAAACTTTATTCAACGCGCCAGCTAGGCAAGAAACAGAACACTTCTCTTAGATATCTAAGTTGGACGGAACTTTGTCCGTGGACAAAAAAAATCATCATCAGTTATTTGTTTAAAATCCCTGGGAATCTTTAGAGATGCCAAAAAAGTTCTAAAATTGTTTGCAAAACCTTTTAAAACTGATTGCTTTGTCGGAATCCGATAAATCATTTACCTTCTTGATGTTTCGTTGGTACCAACAGTAATAAAGTACATACATACATACATACATACATACTTAATTGACCGCTCACCATAGGGGCTTTTCAGGGCCAATGAAACACAACGAAACAACAGAACAGAACAACAACAACAATTGTTAAGAATCCCAACTGGTCGGAGGCAAACCAGTTGGCTATTTACAAGTGCAGCTGGGAAGTTGAACCAGGGACTACCAGGATCAAATTCAATGAGTGGTCAGAGCGGGTCTTGAACCCGGGATCTCCGGATCTCAAGGCAAGCGCTCTAACCACTGGGCCACACTGCCTCCTCCTAAAGTTTTCAATAACAAAATATAGCTTGTATCACTAAATATGTGCTGTAATTTGTTATAAATGGGTTAAAAATTGCGGAAATATGGTTCACAGTGAGGAAAATATAGGTTAAGTTTACCTGATACTTAACCCTTTCTTGTCTGAGAAAACTGCCCGCGAAATATTCCTTCGCGGAAAGCCAAAAGCTGTGCTTTTCACCTTGGGTTGTGTTATGGACTACACAAGGAGTTGGGAAGCCATACTATGACTAACGTATGTAGTTCCTGTGACATTATCTAACGTCTTCAGTTCAAAGTTCAACCAAATGCAAAAGGAAAAAGCGAGTCTGAGTAAAACCGAGTAAAAAAAAAGAAACTGAATGCTTCTTACAAAACTTTCGTTAACGACTGCCCACAACAGCAAGACATTTTAAAAGGGCGTTACTTTTACTATAAAATAGTAAGGTGGGGTGGAAGGCCCTCTGGGCCCCTCCCCTGGATCCGCCACTCAATACGATTTCCACAAGACTTACAACTATTCACCTCTACCAGATAGCTACGGGTAGGGGTAAATATTCTTTGGGAGCAAATTTGTTTGAGGAATAGAGCGAGTTTCAAATGAGAGTCGAATAAACAATACCAAAGTAATTACTTCGTCCAATCACGGCGGGTGCAAACAGCGCAACGAACCAATCCAAATTCGCACCAACTCCATGTAACTTGCTCAAAGCGCAGGAAAAATCGCGCGTGCAAGTCGCGATTGGGTTTGGCTTCCCCACTCATTGGTTGATAAACCAGCGCGAGACTTTTAAGCCAGTGACTGAGCGAGACTTTCAAGTTAAGCCAACTGAGCGTAGCAATCGCAATCGTGTAATTACTTTCGACAGTCATTTGAAAAACTATCTCCTCTCTTAGCTATAACGTTAGTGGTATAATAACAACAAAAGTCGCTTTGAAAATATGAGTCTCAACTGGGTTAACCGAAAGCCGTAAAACGTCCAAAAATTTAAACCCATTATGCACAAAAATGGAAAAAAATAACTGTTGATTGTAAACAATAGTTAACTGTTAAAAAAACCTAACATTTTAAGTGTCCCCATCCTTCAGGACGACCAAAGACCGGTTTCAACCGGGTGTCCTGTCAGGCGCGGTAACGGATAAACATTTGACCCAGGCTGGTCGCGACCACGGAGTCAATTGTCTGGTTTTTGTAGCCTAATCAAGTTAACAGTTTGTTTCAGCCATTTTTAGATCTTCTCCAATTTCTTCAACCAGTGTGCATGTGTGTGAAAGTCAAGCGATGTTTTATATCGAGCAGTGTATGAAAATCTTGATGCTGCTGCGAGATCTCGAGTGCTCTTTGTAACTAACCAGGGGCACGTTTTTCGAAAGTCCCGTAAACTTTTCGGGCCCGAACTGAAGCAATTTGAAAAACTACGATCCACTTATCTTGAAAAGCTTATCTGTTAACATGTTTTCGTTGTCAGAGAGAACAAGACTATTGCAAAGTTTCGTGACTTGAAATATTTCCATTTTTAAGATACAAGGCGCTTTGTGTCACCTAAACACGCCCGAAAAGTTCAGACTCGAGAAACGAGAAACTCGAGAAACGGGCCCCATGCAGGTCTACCAAGCATTCATGCGCCGGTGGCTCAGTAGGTTGCGCAGGGATGCCATGCTTGAAGTCGTGAGCTCGACTCCGGCCGGATCAACACTCAGGATCCTAAAATGACGATAAGGAGGAATTGCCATCTTAATAATTACACCTGCAAATGCTTAGACCTTTCAAGTCCTCTCAGATAAGGACTTTAAACCGCTGGCCCCGTCTCATAAATACTGCTACATAAATTAGTCATTATTATGCAAGTCCTAAAAAGCTAATTTTGATCAATACAATAAAACAAAAAGGATAACGAAAAATAACAAAGGAATTGATGACTCGAAATAGATTATTATTATTATTGAAAACTGGACATGGAACAAATATTTATAAATAGTAATTAATTAATACTGAGCAACATAGTCATGTTTGAGTGCATTTTTTAACGGTTCATAGCGAATTTCCAATGGAATGTCATTTCAAAAGTATCTGTCAAGAACAGACGGGCAAAATCTCCTTAAATTGGTTCTGAATGATTCAATCACAACTAGATCAGAAGAAGCACTACGAGTAGTATATCTATGTTCCTCAGAGTCAGAGTGAAAGTAGGAAACTTATTCCAATATAGGAAATCATAAAAAAACAGGCAAGTAATAAGTTTGACAATATCAGGGAATTTTAGTAAACGTAAGGATGCATAATGAGAAGCAATGGGTTCCATTAAAGGAACAACATCAATAATTCAAAGGGCCTTGTTTCTTATTTTGTAATTTAACTACTGGAGAATAAGGTTCATTACTAAAAACTGAACTACGGATATCACATTTCCAGCATTTTCATTGGCTCGCCAGACACAGGTTATCAGCTCATATACCTGCACTACCAAATATGGTCAATGAATACAGCAGCAAATACACAGTTTTGCGGCTCCGACAAAAAATGGCCAAATAAATTCAACATAAAAGAGTTGTGATGTTGGGGTTTTTAATAAAACAATTATTCTACTCGGGCTTGCTGGATATGAAATGATCATAACTCGGCGCTACGTTGGTTATATATATCATTTCATATCCAGCGCGCCCTCGTAGAATAATTGTTAAAGTGCTTATCACCTCAACACACTTTCCACTATATTTATTCTCAGAAATCATCCCAAATACATCGTGTTGTTTTTAGAACATTTAGATTGAAATTTCGCTCTTTCATTGGCTTTGAAAAACGGGAAAAGTGGTCATACCGTGATTAATAACCGAGCAATGAAGGGGAATGGGTTCGATACCGGGTTGACGTCACAAATTAATTTCCATCGCTGTTTTCAAAGAACTATCTCAATGCAAATTAATTTGTGACGTCAACCCGGTATCGAACCCATTCTCCTTCATTGCTCGGTTATGGATCAGAGTATGATCACTTTTCCCGTCTTTGAAAGTCAATAAAAAGGTGAAATTTCAATCAAAAGGTTCTAAAAACAACACGATGTATTTGGGACGATTTCGGAGAATAAACAAAGTGAAAAAGTGTGTTGAGGTGATAGGCACTTTAAATACAGAAGGAATGCTTCAACAGTATGCCCTACCCAATATTTAATTACTACTTTGCTTAATTAATTCATTAGAAGATGGTCCCAACCCTTGAATTTTCGGTTTGAAAAAATAAAGAAAGGTCTATTAATATTTAACTCTTACGACAAAGGAAATTAATATTTAACTTTTCTGTAAGCAATAACGGGAAAAGAATAACCGTTCGCTGTAAAAAAAAAAAAGCCAAAACTTCAACCGTTAACCGTATAAGCCACTACCCCATTGAGACCCTCATATAATGCACTGATCCTAATTAGGGACTACTAGAGACAGAACCTGGTATACAATTTGTCACTTTGGATTTTCAAATACTACTATCTGTAAATAGGAGCAAGACATTACTTTCTTTTGAAACAAAAAGACGCCTCCAATAGTTTTCGAAACCAAAACCCGCCAAAATGGCTTAAAGTTGACCGTTCTTCAAATGTCAGATGATTTTGATAGTGCACAAAAAGGAGCTACTCCTTGCTGAACTCTTTCTACATCTTTGGAAGAAAGAGACCAAATACTATGAAAAAAATCTGCTCGTACTCTTGCTTACCTTGTAAAATACAAGACAAATCATTGTACATTTTCAGTTCAGCCCTAAAAACTGCTAGTAATAGCAGGGATGCATAATCCAGCGAAAGCTTACAATATAATGCTAGATTCAAAAAGGCATCTTTTCGTCTA
>NC_090885.1:66911192-66916192 GCF_036669925.1 Montipora capricornis
TCTCTTTAGGACCCCTTCCAGTCTTACAAAATTAGGTGAGTGTACTAACGTTTCATATATTTAATGATGATACTACATGTAACCTTTACAACTATACCTTTCCAGCACAAACTTAGATCACCTTGAGGCAACCTTAAAGTGCCCATAACCCCAAAATATTTTTTCGCTAAAATGAATCTTTGCACCTGTTCGAGACGCATTGCGGCCATTTTTTCCTTTTTCTAACAAATCCTGCCATTTTATAGGCTTCGAAAGTTGCGAAAATCCAAGCATCTTTTGTTCACGACCGAGTCAGAAGGGGAGTGAGTCTATTCCCGTTTTTACGTCACACTCCAGTTTGCATGCATTTTTACAAAGAGTTAATGCAATGTAAATCAGTTTGTGACGTAAAATAGCCGCGATGCGTTTCGAACAGGTGCAAAGATTCATTTTCGCGAAAAAATATTTTGGGGTTATGGGCACTTCAAATCTGTCCCCAAATGTATGAAGTGTACCAGCTTAGGACTTTTATTCTCTTTCACTCAGAAAACCAAAGCCTAACCAGTCTTTCACTGTTAAACATTGGAAAAGTTGATTCTGCTATATACAATGTACCTGGTGTAAAATTTGATGCCAAATTAAGACTGTGGGTATCTTATCAAAAGCGAGACACTTTTATATTCTTGTTCCATGTGTATGCTTTATTGCTTGCTTATTTATCCTTTTCTATCGGTAATTTATGGTGTCCATGTTAGGAGCTACTATTATCCTTCACCAATCCTGAATCACATTCTGCACCTTTCTTCAAGTAATCTACCAATACTTATAATCTTGACAATATCATAAAATTACAGGTAGTCTCTTTTGCTAACCAGTGGTCACACAGACTGTGTTAATGAATATTTTAATTTCACCTCTTCTGTTCATTCTTATCCCACAGGGCAGTCATCTTAAATGTCAATCTTTATATAAATTTGGGTAATACTATTCAATATGGTCTATGCTATAATGTAATTTATTGGCTCATGCTATATGGAATTCTTTGCCCAGCTCTGTTACTAAGTAAGAATCTATTTCTCTATTTCATAGGTGATAACACTATACAATTAAGAACTCTAATTGCTTTACTGTTATTCTTTTTAATTATCCAGCTTAGGGCATGTCATAAAGAATCCCAAATCACATTCTGCACCTTTCTTCATCTACCAATAATAAACCTTGATGATATCATAAAAATAAAGGTAGTCTCTTTTGCTAACCAGTGGTCACACAGACTGTATTCCAAACGGCAGTCACCTAATAAATTTGGGTAATACTATTCAATAGTGTGTCAACCTTGTGTGTTTGGAATCCCTAAATCTCAATTTCATAGGTGATAACACTATACAGCAGGGCTTTCAATAAAAATTTGAGTAGGTGTCTAGCTATATGAGGGTTACATAGGCAGCAGAAATCTAGAAGCTTGCAAATAAAATTTCCAGCTTTCTGGGCATCAACATTACCAAAGGTAATGACAAAATATTTATGAGCAAAATGAACATGATTTTTTACAAAACACACAAAGAACCAGAAGGAATTGAACATTATTTTTAATATTTAAAAGACTGCCACTTCATTCAAAGGCAATGAAAGAGCTATTAAAATTAAGCAGAATGAAAAGGCAAATGAATTCCGCTATTAATGCTCTTCAGCAAAAATACTACAGTATTTATGAGAAAACAACATATAGAAAGTAAAAATTTAACCAAAATACGATGTACCTGTTCTGGAACATGATTGCAAACAATTGTGACCCATCTTTGTTAAAAGCCGAGATGAAAGCAAGGCTAACTTTTATGATGATACCACTGAAAATGGCAGAAAGCATTTTGATCACCAACACACGCAAGATGAAGAACATGTGTGCTTTATACAAAAATTCTTAAGAATTTTAAGCATTTTGTGCACTGTGGAGTAGTTAGGCTGTACACATTTTAAGAGGTTTGTTTCTGAAGTAGTTGTACACCAAGTAGCCAGCAACTTGATGATCCACAGCCGCCAGAGCTCTGGCGTTTAAGCCGGCTCTTATTGAAAACCCTGGTAATACATTACAAGAACTCTAATTGCTTAGCTGTTATTCTTTTTAATTATCCAGCTTAGCGCATGAAGAACTCCTGATGTTAAGTGAAAATTACACTTTGTTGGGATCATCCACTAGATTAGACAGTACACTGCTATCTGAATGGTCCTGACCTAACTGATTCAAAAAATTAATATACACCTGCAACATAAACTATTTCCCGTAATTATGATCTTGCCTGTCAGTGAATGGTAAACGTAAAATTCAGAACGTACAGTACCTGTACATGTACTGTATTTACACCTATGAGTTGAGTGAAAAAAAATTTTTTCTCTTTTCTAATTCACCATGAAATGTAACTTAAATGACAGAGTACATAACATATTTTTATTTTACATAACCTACATGCAGACTCCTTCATCATTTAGGCTCTGTTTATATGGTCTATGTGACCTGAGACAGCCCTCCCCCAGAGTTTCCACTTGATTGTTTCAAAAGTTCTATCAACCACTTACATAAGGTGGGTGAGACAACACGGAGAGTTGAGTTGTTTTGCCGCGGCAGGTAAAGTAACCCTGCAAGGTGAGACAACTTTTTTCCAGTAAACATTTGCTCGACTTCCCAGGACGAAACTGAAAACCTTCAATGCACATGCACAATATTTTCCCTCAGTGGAGACCGATGAGAAAGCAAAATGGAAGAAGCAACAATTTGCTAGCAGGAAAACATGAAATGATAACCTTAATTTTCCGAGAAATGTGAAAAGGCCATTGTATTTTCCGAAGATTGTAATCAAGACACTCCCCCACTTTTAATACTCATTTTGACACCCTCAATTATAAGGATCGTCGCACTTAATCAAATTAAGGCAAGAACGTACACCAAGTTACATCACTATTACCAACACTTTGAGCCCTGGATTCTGTAGTTTAACCAGAAACTAATATATCATTGAAGATGCCGTAAACAACTATTCTTACCGTCTGTGTGTTATAAAGATCTAAGTGGAGACCGATGAGAAAGAAAAATGGAAGAAGCAACAATTTGGGGCCTGTTTTGTGTTGCTAGCAGGAAAACATGAAATACTAACCTTTATTGTCCGAGAAATGTGAAAAGGCCATTTTATTTTCCGAAGAGTGTAATCAAGACACCCGCCCACTGACTCCTTTTGTCACCCTCAATTTAAGGATTGTCGCACTTAATCACAGACTGAACGTGCACAAAGTTACATCACTGTTACCAACACATTGAGCCCTGGATTCTGTAGTTTAACCAGAAACTAATATATGCAGTAAACAACTATTCTTACCGTCTGTCACCGTCTGTATGTTATAAAGATCGTTAGATCGACGTCAGAGCAAGAAGTTTGGCATCATCGACCAGCCACTGTGATGGCATGGCTAAGAACTGTATGTAATTAACATGTATTGTACCCACAAGTGCAGTGGACTCGACCTGAGGCCTTTGAAGGCGCGCAGTTGCGCAATTTTTACGGCAAAGAAGGAAATGCAATTAAAGTAAGGAATAAACGAATAGATGGCTAATAGACACTTTATAGGAAGTAAAATAAATCGAGTTTTTAGGATTGATTTGTATCGAGTCTACCCAGAGGAGAAATGAATAGTATCCCATAATGCATAACGATTCCTTTTATATTATCAACTGAAATCGTGACGCATGGCAGCCCAGTGCTCAACCAACTGAGCCACCGGTGCGTTGCTGGTGCTGGAGACTACCATGTTGTGTTTACAAACAGACCTTGGTGTCAAGGCTTTGCCTCTTAAGCATATATGTTATACCTTTACTGAGTGTCGGAAGAAAACAATTGGTGTCAAGTTGAATGATTTTACGTGTGCTACATTAAAATAGAGGGAAGCTCATGCGAGCTACATCGAGCTAATCAAAGAAAAGTGAGTTAAATCTGAAATCCGCGTTTGTGCGATCTCTTTCAAATGCAATGATCAAATCACAAGTGCCACTTCCGAGCTAATAAACTGGTGTATTTTGATAACTACGTATGAGAAAATGAGGGTACTTATGGGTACTTCTCTGCCAAAATATCGTTTCACCATCGATCTGCATGAGTGACAGGGTAATCTTTAAAAACGTTTTGCTAACAATTTTAAAACTTTTTTAGCATCTCTAAAGATTCCCAGGGTTTTCAAACAAATCACTGATGATGATTTTTTGTTGTCCATGTCCATATGTAAGAGAAGCGTTCTGTATCCTGCGTAGCTGGCGGTATTGTAAGCGCGTTGAATAAAGTTCTGTGGCGGTATCGAGGGCGCAGAACAAAGTTTTGGCCGCTAAAAGCATGCGGCGAAGCTGCGTGCAGAATACGAGACTACAATTTTGCCAGCTACCCAGGCTAAGCGTTCTGTTACATGTTAACGATTGTGACATACTGGTAGGCTCCAGAGGAGGAATGAATAGTATCCCAGACGTCTTTTCGCCATCCCTTTCCAACGGGAATAGCAAAATTGGCGCCTTGGGTTGATGAAATACACGATCTTCTTTCGTGATTATTTGGTAGGTTTTGTCGATTATAATTGTGAGTGATTTGTGCCTGTCAATACGTCATCACTTTGTATTTAATTCCTGATATTTATTCATCAGACTTACGGAAGACTACTCATATTTTGATAATTCAAAATGTGGCTGTTTCACAATGTGATCACTGACCCGAAGAGAGGTCATGAATAAAGCTATTTATACAGTTTTGGATAAGTGTTTTTTCCAAATATGATAAGTCAACTTCCTTCTTGATGAAGGGGGTAGTTTCCAAAAAAACTGTGGTGCTGCGTCAGTAGGGAAGTAGTATACAAAATTTTGGTTTTATCAGCGGATTGATAATGTAAATTGACTACCGTACAGAGATTCTAAACTGAGCTTTTAGGATCTCTGTAAGGTGGTTCAATTTACATTATCAACTCCGTTGATGTTTCTTCTGTATGGTCCCAAC
>NC_090885.1:66921192-66928692 GCF_036669925.1 Montipora capricornis
AGTGCCCGTCAAGTTTTTCAGAATAGGCAATAGCGTCTTTATCTAGGAGTGTTTCTTGTTCAGGCTGCCGCTTGTGCCTTTCACAGTCCAAATGGCGCTGTAATGAAGAGTTCCTTAGAAACACACGCACACATCCCTCTTCTGGACAAGAGAAGAGCGCATCAGTTTGCTTGTCAGTCTTATCTTCAGGGTGGACTGCTGTCTCTTCATCAGAGTTTTCTACCTTCGGTGGTTTACTTCTCTTCACTGACCTAAAATCCTGTGTACATCGGTCCACGTCCTCAGGCAGATGGGGTAGCTCTTGGGGAACTTGGAGGTTTTCCACGAAATGAGCTTCCCAGGACCTATGGCATACGCCCTCCACAGCCGGATCCCCTCTCTTTCATACGCTACATTAGAGATCAGACTTATTCCCTTTATTTTGACTTTAGGCATTCTATTGAGGGATGGTGGCCCGGAAACGCACACTGCCGTCGCTGGCACTCCACCAGAAGATAGAATAGCTTTCTTCATGTGTTGAGGGTTTTCTATGTCGTTCCCAGCGTTGTGATAGATGCGCATGTGTGATTTGATACTTGCAGCTTTTCTATCACATGCGCCCTTCCCGCCTTGAGGGTCTGAGAAGTCAAGGCGCCTCACAAACACTCCATGAGCTTTGCCAACCGCTTGTGCGCAGGTTACAGTTGTACCACAATGGTAGCAGCCTGCATTATCCTGGCGATAGTATACAGACTGCAAGCCGGGCATGACCTCCTTTAGCTGGGCCACGACATCAGACATGATAGCTAGGAATGGACAGCTTTCTTGAGAAGATGCCTTGAAGACGTGTACAAATGTCAGGAGCTCCAGAGAACATTCCTCTGGGCCTCGTCTTGTGGCGACTGTTATATGCCAAGGGATCCCTCTCTTGGCAAACCAATCGCTTTGGGTCTCTCTGTATTTCCGAGGCAAGTATTTCATTGCCCAGTCCTGTATCAAGAGGACAGTAGTCTCGTCAAGGCTTTCTAGTGTCTTGATTCGGGCCTCATCCTGGTTTACAGATCTGATTAAATGAGCTTTCCACGCTCAGATATTAGCTTTCGATTGTTTTACCTGGAACATGATTTCGTCTGCGTCATCTCCAAGTGTTACTGTTTGGTCGTTCGCGCTATTCTCAATTTCCGATATGACGTTCCGGAGTTGATCACACCTGTGGCAGACACCAAGGTGGCTGTGGTCACAGGTAGACCGGTAATCTGGGTCACGGGAGTCGCTAAGGGCAAAGGTTCTGCAGTGGTCTGCAATCACTGACTTTTGAGATACATGAGCCTGGAAACAAAAAAAGCATGCAGGTTTCCAATTTCGTGGCTTTTCCGGTAAACTGTAGAAAACCCGAAGTCCCAGACTCGAACCCAATTGCGCTTAATAATAATTAATAATAATAATAACAATAATAATAATAATAGTAATAATAATAATGATCAGAAAAAGAATGAGAATAATAAGAATAATAACAATAATATGTGCAAAGCATTACACAAGTCATAATGCTTGACAATTTAACTTGAACCTACGCTATCCAAAAATATACAAATACTACAGAATTAAAGGTATCTACAGAAACTTTCCCACAATCCTTTACTCTCATCTCTTTTCTTTCCGAGCCGTCTATTTTGCGCTTTCCGTTTTTTTCTAATAAAAGCGACTGGGTACACGTCGTACTTACTTATATTCCTCTGCACTACTTATTCTTTTCCACAATGCATTACGGTACCGCGCTTTTCTCTCCATGATCGTTTGCACGCCCCTTCTTGCGCTTTTTTTTTTTGCGAATAGGCACAAGTCTGTACCGGAAATTGAAGGCTCGGAGATGAATAGTACAATTCTTTACTCTAATTCAAAGTAGATAGCAAATATTCCTTATTAAATAAATGAATCCTCAAAAGTGATCTTTCTTTCTTTTTTTTTTTTCGTCTTCTTAAATATTGAAGTACCAGCCCTGAGCTTTTCTATCTTCTCCCTACCTTTTATATTACAATTGTATATATTTCAATTCTGTAATATCAAATTCAATTGCGTAATGTCTCTCGTTTAACTTAGAAACATAAAATAAAGTGGACTTGATAATAACCTGCCGTGCGTTGTTTAAGCAGGCCCGTTCGTTGAAGGGGAAAATGCATTGTAGCCACCTGCCATGGATCTCCCAAGCATGGGTATTTTACGCAGTAATCTGTCCATAAGAGGTTTTACAATCCATGTCATTTCCAGGCATTGCCATACAGCACTCTAGTAGTGGTAGCTAGTTAGAGTGCGCACAGAAAATATGTGAAATACGCGTATATGCATTTACATGCAATTGCATTGCTTAGTTCAACTTGTAGACACTATTTCAAACCTCTATTGCGTGAACTCTATTTCTTACCTTATAGTCGTTCTTCAAATAACGTTTTGCATCCTTTAGCTTTTCTTGCTGTTGTTTAGCCCAAGAAAGGCCCTTCCCTCTTTCCCCCAGTTTCTCTGCCACACTGTGTAAGTCGTCAAACCCCTGAGCACCATCGGCACCTTGAAGGGATTTCCTTACAGACGCTGAACACTCGTCCAGTATTTGGAGCAGGACGCTGCGACTTAGAGCTTGAAATCCCGATTCCCGAAAGTAGGCTTGATACTGTTGAATAATCCTCTCGGGGATGATCATACGAACCACGTTTGGCACTTTGATCTGGTCATTAGTGGACAATTTGATGGTCTTCTCGCCAAAAGGAAGTTCCTGAATAACCTGCGGGCTTGTAATAAAACTGACAAAATGTTCTATTTTGTCAGTTGACCGTCAACTGACAAAATAGGACAGTCCGTCTTCGAGGAGAGAGCGATTGGATCGGCTGTCTCCTCAGACCGTACACCAAACAATGACGTTTCGCCTCCGTGAAGCACCACTGGGAGAGGTCTGGAATCCATTTCCTGATCTGTGCCAGACTTAGCTTGTCAGCCATCATAGAAAGGATTTGGCGTCGCACTTCCCAACCACAGGCAGCTCGATAACACTCCGCTAGTGCGTCCATGAAAACGACATCCACGTTCTTCTCGGCACTTTCTCCAGTAGCAGAGTACTGCTTATTCATCGCGTCCGATACATAATTCCACAACGCCACAGCGTCATTAGGCTACGAAAGCCGTCACCCCTTCTGTGGCTTTCCTTCCGAAGTACCTCTTTGTCCTATCAGGGACTGTGCAATAATTATCTGGAGGGGGGGGGGGGGGGTTCTAAAATTAGCAAAGTAGGCCTTAAAATAAAGTTGCACCCCCCTGAATTAAAGTTAAAATAACTTCTTGTCCACCCCCGTCTAGAGGAGAGATTACTTTCAACCCCCCCTCCCCAACCTCCGATCCTCCCTACATCCCTCTTTACCTTTACACTACTTCTGGTATGTCTGCATCATCAATAAATAAAACTTGGAAGCTGCGCTCCACATAATCGTCGCCTGATGAACCACCTTCATACTCGGTTGACTCCTCCTCAGAATCACTTGAGGTATCATCATGAGAACTGGAGGGCATGTCTTCATCATCATCTTCGATGTCTTCATCAAATGTTCTTGCTACAGAACCATCTGCATGCTTAAGTATTCGCTCAACTAATTGTGCCTTGTTTCCGGATACCATTAGACCTTCGTGCCTTAGATAGAGCCGAAGTTGCTTGTTAGTCAGTCTTTCAACATCGTCTCTGCTCTCCCAACAAATTTCTGGAATGGTGTTTCTTTCCAGATTTATTTAGTCTGCTTTTAGATCCAAGATTTCAAGGTGCTGAAGATTTGTTCTGGAAGAACTTTAGTCGATTTTAACTCTAGTTCTTTTATATATGTTTATTTTTGTTGAGATAAACTGTTCATTTTTAGTATAAGGTTTTGAAGCTGTTAATATTAATATTTATTAAAAGATTCCAAAAATTGATTTTGATTAGCTTACATGCAATATACATTATCTTGAGTCCATGGATTGAGATCAGACCTCTCAGTTTAACTTCTAACCCCCCCTACAACAGCTTAAGAAATCACATCTTACCCCCCCCCCCCCTACCCTGCGCTTTGGTTTATGTTTGGGACGGGGTGGGGTGGGTTTGTTGATAGGGCGGGCAGCGCTAACTACATCCATTAGCCTCTAATGAATAGAGTATGATGAAATTGTTCACCTACTTGCAGTTCCTTCATTAAAGGCCTTCACAACCCCACAGCGAAAAGCTGTCAAAACTGAGCATATTTTACTTTTTTCGAGCAATAGAAATATGTTAAGCCACGCCTTAAAGGAATCCGAAAAATGGGATAATAGAGCAGCCAACTTTGAAGCTAAAGTAGCGTGGGAAAATATATCACGCTCATTTCATCTGGTCTGATATACCTACTTCTATAAATATGTGTAAATCAAACATGATTCTCTCAAGAAAACTGTTCAGATTCACATTTTTACAAGTTCACTTACCGGAACCAACAGGAACAAATCTTCCAGTTAGCCGAATGATTTCTCTGGAAACATGTTTGTTTATCCCACGATCACCTACAGGTAGTTTTCCGCGCGTCGAGCTGTGTGCAGCTAGCGGTACAGGTACTCGACATTTCCCTGAACAGCGACGCCATCCAATTCCTAGAGACGATCTGTAGTGAAGACAAATGCTCATATCCGCCAAATGTTTTGGAGGAGAAAAGATCGCAGCTCGGGCTAGTATCAGGTCTATCTCCGTATGCACTTCGCTAAATCTCATAGCGCGCTTGTGGTTGATGATATCACGCGAGCATGTGGACAAGGAAATGGTGATTTCTGATACATATCTTGGATCTGCCCTGCATGATCCACCAACAAGCTTGTGAAATGAACAAGTCATAATCGCAAGTGAAGGACATGGGTGGTGTAAACTGCACAATCCTTCTCCGTAACAGTGACGTCACAGAATGAAAAATGGGAAGGGTGGATTTGACAGGAGGAAGGGTTCGAGACAAGAAAATCATTTATCACTGCGATATTCTGATGACTCATAATCGTACACAGCTCTCCGCCCCAACCCCCCCCCCCCCCAGCGGCCTAAAATGTACTGGCGTCAACAATTATAGGGAAGAAATCGAAAGATTGGCGTTACCAATTAAATCAAGCAGTGCCGTCACGTATATGTACAAGGGACAAGAAACGTAAACTATTTCATAAGACTCTGTCAAACTACTTTTTGGACGTAAACGTGACCGGAAAATGTAGTTCAATTCATTTTTCATTATTGTTGTCATTCCACACAAACAGAAACAAAATTTGGATAGCTCCCGTTGGTTTCGAGCTGGTTGCATAAAATTGTCAGTTTTTAATGCAAAGGACAGCTGAACAAAGAGGCCCAGCCAGGTGGCGGGCCGTGTCGCTTGTCTGAATTTTAAAAGGTGTCGTGTTGGTGTTCTGTCAGGGACGTCGTTTGTCGCGATTTCACTTTAAATGCTGTCGCTACTTTTTAGGCCATGTCGCTTGTCGGAATTTACCCTGGCAGAGCTTCAACAAAGTGCAAGTGCCGGTTCTTGTGGGATCTAACCAGCAAATAATAATTAGACTAAAAACAAAATAATTATGCGAGGCTGCTTGTACGGCTGTGAGGATACATATATTTTTGTTTGACCAATAGTTCGTCAGGCACGGCCTGACTTCTTCCGGCAGGGAGTAAAGTGATTTGTAGTACTTTACAATTTTTTGAAATTCAATTATAAGCCATAAGAAAACTAGGTATAAGATTACAGATAATGTATATAGTCTTTGAATCAACCAGATTTACAGCTGTGACAACCTGAGTAAATCATGGATGTGAAATCAATAGTTTTTTGAGTTTGTAATGAGAGACGTTCGTGTTGCTATTTTTAGCCACAAATTGATAGAATTCAAGAGTGTTAAAAATGGTCATAGAATATATCGTCCAGCCATACTCAAACCCCCGATTGAAAAATAGCCTTTCTTTCTTATGGAGAAGACTTTTGGAGGGAATCGATCTCCTTCCGAGCATGAAATTAGTTGTTTGAAAATTCTCGCTGAAATGCCTTTCCAAAATTGCCTTATTTGCTCGAGTCCTCAAATATTCGGAAACGCTTCTAAAATAGAATACTTTTATCCAGATGACAGTTAAAGGGCATACTAATTTACATTTAACCTCAAACAGCACAGATTCTTCGTTATGCTGGCAAGGCGAGCATATTAGTTTGGCCCTCGAATTTAACCGAATTTCGAGCCCAAACACCCGGGTATAAACTTAACGTTATTTCTGGCGTATAAATAATTTTTTTGATAAGTGAAACCCACCATGATTACTCACTGATATTGGGGTAAAACTGGACAAAATGTGAGCAAAATCTATTTTTCAACTTGTGCCACGCCTGACCAGGTGATAAGAAAAATTCCCTCTTAAACCGTTGGCCGCGTCTCATAAATATTGCTAAATAAATTAGTTATTATTATGCAAGTCCTAAAAAGCTAATTTTGATCAATACAATAAAACAAAAAGGATAACGAAAAATAACACAGGAATTGATGACTGGAAATAGATTATTATTATTATTATTGAAAACTGGACATGCAACAAATATTTATAAATAGTAATTAATTAATACTGACCGTTTTTAGACGGTTTACAGCGAATTTCCAATGGAATGTCATTCCAAAAGTATCTGCCAATAACAGACGGGCAAAATCTCCTTAAATTAGTTCTGAATGATTCAATCACAACTAGATCAGAAGAAGCACTACGAGTACTATATCTACGTTGCTCAGAGTCAGAGTGAAAGTAGGAAACTTATTCCAATATAGGAAATCATAAAAAAACAGGCAAGTAATAAGTTTGACAATATCAGGGAATTTTAGTAAACGTAAGGATGCATAATGAGAAGTAAAATGGGTTCCATTAAAGGAACAACATCAATAATTCAAAGGGCCTTGTTTCTTATTTTGTAATTTAACTACTGGAGAATAAGGTGCAATATAGGAGGAATCCTTCAACAGTATGCCCTACGCAATATTTAATTACTACTTTGCTTAATTAATTCATTAGAAGACGGTCCCAGCCCTTGAATTTTCGGTTTGAAAAAAAGAAAGAAAGGTCTATTAATATTTAACTCTTAAGACAAAGGAAATTAATATTTAGCTTTTCTGTAAACCGTAACGGGAAAAGAATAACCGTTCGCTCTCAAAAAGAGCCAAAAGTTCAACCGTTAACCGTATAAGCCACACTACCCCATTGAGACCCTCATATAATGCACTGATCCTAATTAGGGACTACTAGAGACAGAACCTGGTATACAATTTGTCACTTTGGATTTTCAACTACTACTATCCGTAAATAGGAGCAAGACATTACTTTCTTTTGAAAAAAAAAAGACGCCTCCAATAGTTTTCGAAACCAAAACCCGCCAAAGTGGCTCAAAGTTGACCGTTGTTCAAATGTCATATGATTTTGATAGTGCACAAAAAAGAGTTCATCCTTTCACAACTCTTTCTACGTCTTTCGAAGAAAGA
>NC_090885.1:66933692-66953692 GCF_036669925.1 Montipora capricornis
TTCGCATTGTTATTTTCATTGTTTCAGAAAGTGTATATAAGCGTAATTGTTTATCCATGAACTTGAACTTGAACTTGAAAATGACCCTGGAACGGTCGAAGCGTCGTGCTTCTTATTTTTTATCGCTCGTTTTTATAAATAAATGTTTATCTTATAAGCACAACATGAAAAATCTATGGTCTGCGTTTTTGAATACTAGTAACTGCAAAAATAGTTACATAACCTCTATTTTGGAAAAGAATAACTCTTTTCATAACACCTCAAAGACATTGCTAACATTTTTAAAGTCTTTTGCTAATTTTGGAAAGGCTATTAAAAAGGAAATTCCTCAAGGGAACCACACTCCCTCTTTCTACTTCAGGGGTAATTTCTCTATCACCTGTCACCTCAAACGAAATCTGGAGTTTTATCAGCAGTACGAATGCCAATAAATCTCCTGGCTTTTTACGGTCTACCTGCCAATATTCTAAAAACAATTAGGCATTAATGATTTATTTACCAGAGCCTCCTGGCATCATTGCCTATGCAGATATTTGGAAGGGTACAAGATTCCCTACCCACTTCTTTGCACTATGCGTACCCTTATCTCTATCACTGAGAATTCTATTAACTAAGCTCAATCATCAATGCATACAAGTACATGTAAGAGGTATTGCGCATCAATGGTAAGTCCTGTTTACCCTACAGAGAACAATTTGTATGTGCAAATGGTCAGAATTCAACTTGTGGTGTTCAAAAAGAATCTCTTCAGGACCCCTTCCAGTCTTACAAAATTAGGTGAGCATACTAACATTTCATATAATTGATGATGATACTAACCTTTACAGCTATACCTTTCCAGCACAAACTTAGATCACCTTGAGGCAACCTTAAAGTGCCCATAACCCCAAAATATTTTTTCGCTAAAATGAATCTTTGCACCTGTTCGAGACGCATTGCGGCCATTTTTTCCTTTTTCTAACAAATCCTGCCATTTTATAGGCTTCGAAAGTTGCGAAAATCCAAGCATCTTTTGTTCACGACCGAGTCAGAAGGGGAGTGGGTCTATTCCTGTTTTTACGTCACACTCCAGTTTGCATGCATTTTTACAAAGAGTTAATGCAATGTAAATCAGTTTGTGACGTAAAATAGCCGCGATGCGTTTCGAACAGGTGCAAAGATTCATTTTCGCGAAAAAATATTTTGGGGTTATGGGCACTTCAAATCTGTCCCCAAATGTATGAAGTGTACCAGCTTAGGACTTTTATTCTCTTTCACTCAGAAAACCAAAGCCTAACCAGTCTTTCACTGTTAAACATTGGAAAAGTTGATTCTGCTATATACAATGTACCTGGTGTAAAATTTGATGCCAAATTAAGACTGTGGGTATCTTATCAAAAGTGAGACACTTTTATATTCTTGTTACATGTGTATGCTTTATTTCTTGCTTAATTATCCTTTTCTATCAGCAATTTATGGTGTCCATGTTAGGAGCTACTATTATCCTTCACCAATCCTGAATCACATTCTGCACCTTTCTTCAAGTCTCTCAATCTACCGATACTTATAATCTTGACAATATGATAAAATTACAGGTAGTCTCCTTCGTTTATCAGTGGTCACACAGACTGTTTTAATGAATATTTTAATTTCACCTCTTTTGTTCATTCTTATCCCACAGGGCAGTCATCTTAAATGTCAATCTTTATATAACTTTAGTCAATACTATCCAATATGGTCTATGCTATAATATAATTTATTGGCTCATGCTATATGGAATTCTTTGCCCAGCTCTGTTACTAAGTAAGAATCTATTTCTCTATTTCATAGGTGATAACACTATACAATTAAGAACTCTAATTGCTTTACTGTTATTCTTTTTAATTATCCAGCTTAGGGCATGTCATGAAGAATCCTAAATCACATTCTGCACCTTTCTTCAAGTCTTTCAATCTACCAATAATAAACCTTGATGATATCATAAAATTACAGGTTAAGTCTCCTTTGTTTACCAGTGGTCACACAGACTGTGTTCATTCTTATCCCAAACGGCAGTCACCTAATAAATTTGGTTAATACTATCCAATAGTGTATTAAGCTTGTGCATTTGGAATCCCTAAATCTCAATTTCATTGGTGATAACACCATACAGCAGGGCTTTCAATAAAAATTTGATTAGGTGTCTACCCATATGAGAGTAGGCAGCTGCTGGGCATCAAAATTAGCAAAGGTAATGACAAAATATTTATGAGCAAAATGAACATGATTTTTTACAAAACACACAAAGAACCAGAAGGAATTGAACATTATTTTTAATATTTACAAGACTTAATTCACTTCATTCAAAGGCAATGAAAGAGCTATTAAAATTAAGCAGAATGAAAAGGCAAATGACTTCTGCTATTAATGCTCTTCAGCAAAAATACTACAGTATTTATGAGAAAACAATATAGAAAGTAAAAATTTAACCAAAATACAATGTACCTGTTCTGGAACGTTGATTGCAAACAATTGTGACCCATCTTTGTTAAAAGCCGACATGAAAGCAAGGCTAACTTTTATTATGATACCACTGAAAATGGAAGAAAGCACTTTGATCACAAACACACGCAAGATGAAGAACATGTGTGCTTTATACACAAATTCTCAGGAATTATGAGCACTTTTTGCACTGCGGAGTGGTTAGGCTGTACACATTTTAAGAGGTTTGTTTCTGAAGTAGTTGTAGACCAAGTAGCCAGCAACTTGATGATCCACAGCCGCCAGAGCTTCCGGCGGTTAAGCCGGCTTTTATTGAAAACCCTGGTAATACATTACGAGAACTCTAATTGATTAACTGTTATTCTTTTTAATTATCCAACTTACTGCATGAAGAACTCCTGATGTTAAGTGAAAATTACACTTTGTTGGGATCATCCACTAGATTAGGCAGTACACTGCTATCTGAATGGTCCTGACCTAACTGATTCAAAAAATTAATATACACCTGCAACATAAACTATTTCCCGTAATTATGATCTTGCCTGTTTCTTTGAATTTTTAGGCTATCACTGAATGATAAAAGTAAAATTCAGAATGTACACTAGTACCTGTATATGTACTGTATTTACATCTATGAGTTGAGTGAAATATATTACTTTCTCTTTTCTAATTCACCATGAAATGTAACTTATATGTACGTAACATATTTTTATTTTGCATGACCTACGTGTAGACTCCTTCATCACTTAGGCTCTGTTTATATGGTCTACGTGACCTGGGACAGCCCTCCCCCAGAGTTTCTACTTGATTATTTCAAAAGTTCTATCAACCACTTACATAAGATGGGTGAGACAACGCGGGGAGATGAGTTGTTTCGCCTCGGCAGGTAGAGTAACCCTGCAAGGTGAGACAACTTTTTTCCAGTAAACATTTGCTCGACTTCCCAGGACGAAACTGAAAACCTTCAATGCACATGCACAATATTTTCCCTCAGTGGAGACCGATGAGAAAGCAAAATGGAAGAAGCAACAATTTGCTAGCAGGAAAACATGAAATAATAACCTTAATTTTCCGAGAAATGTGAAAAGGCCATTGTATTTTCCGAAGATTGTAATCAAGACACTCCCCCACTTTTAATACTCATTTTGACACCCTCAATTTATAAGGATTGTCGCACTTAATCAAATTAAGGCAAGAACGTGCACCAAGTTACATCACTATTACCAACACTCTGAGCCCTGGATTCTGTAGTTTAACCAGAAACTAATATATCATTGAAGATGCCGTAAACAACTATTCTTACCGTCTGTGTGTTATAAAGATCTTAGTGGAGACCGATGAGAAAGAAAAATGGAAGAAGCAACAATTTGGGGCCTGTTTTGTGTTGCTAGCAGGAAAACATGAAATACTAACCTTTATTGTCCGAGAAATGTGAAAAGGCCATTTTATTTTCCGAAGAGTGTAATCAAGACACCCGCCCACTGACTCCTTTTGTCACCCTCAATTTAAGGATTGTCGCACTTAATCAAAGGCAAGAACGTGGACCAAGTTACATCACTATTACCAACACTACGAGCCCTAGATTCTGTAGTTTAACCAGAAACTAATATATCATTGATGAAGCTGCAGTAAACAACTATTCTTACCGTCTCGTCTGTCACCGTCTGTGTGTTGTAAAGATCGTCAGATCGACGTCAGAGCAAGAAGTTTGGCATCATCGACCAGCGACTGTGATGGCATGGCTAAGAACTGTATGTAATTAACATGTATTGTACCCACAAGTGCAGTGGACTCGACCTGAGGCCTTTGAAGGCGCGCAGTTGCGCAATTTTTACGGCAAAGAAGGAAATGCAATTAAAGTAAGGAATAAACGAATAGATGGCTAATAGACACTTTAAAGGGGGTAAAAATAAATCGAGTTTTTAGGATTGATTTGTATCGAGTCTACCCAGAGGAGAAATGAATAGTATCCCATAATGCATAACGATTCCTTTTATATTATCAACTGAAATCGTGACGCATGGCAGCCCAGTGCTCAACCAACTGAGCCACCGGTGCGCTGCTGGTGCTGGAGACTACCATGTTGTGTTTACAAACAGACCTTGGTGTCAAGGCTTTGGCTCTTAAGCATATATGTTATACCTTCACTGAGTGTCGGAAGAAAACAATTGGTGTCAAGTCGAATGATTTTACGTGTGCTACATTGAAATAGAGGGAAGCTCATGTGAGCTACATCGAGCTAATCAAAGAAAAGTGAGTTAAATCTGAAATCCGCGTTTGTGCGATCTCTTTCAAATACAATGATCAAATCACAAGTGCCACTTCCGAGCTAATAAACTGGTGTATTTTGATAACTACGTATGAGAAAATGAGGGTACTTATGGGTACTTCTCTGCCAAAATATCGTTTCACCATCGATCTGCATGAGTGAAGTCCATATTTGGAAAAAACACTTATCCAAAACTGTATAAATAGCTTTATTCATGACCTCTCTTCGGGTCAGTGATCACATTGTGAAACAGCCACATTTTGAATTATCAAAATATGAGTAGTCTTCCGTAAGTCTGATGAATAAATATCAGGAATTAAATACAAAGTGATGACGTATTGACAGGCACAAATCACTCACAATTATAATCGACAAAACCTACCAAATAATCACGAAAGAAGATCGTGTATTTCATCAACCCAGGGCGCCATTTTGCTATTCCCGTTGGAACGAGACGGCGAAAAGACGTCTGGGATACTATTCATTCCTCCTCAGGAGTCTACCAGTATGTCACAATCGTTAACATGTAACAGAACGCTTAGCCTGCGTAGCTGGCAGTATTCTAGGCGCGCATTCTGCGTGCATTCTGCACGCAGCTTCGCAGCTCGCTTTTAGCGGCCAAAACTTTATTCCGCGCGCTCTCGATCCCGCTACAAAACTTTATTCAACGCGCTTACAATACCGTCAGCTACGCAGGAAACAGAACGCTTCTCTTTGATATCCGCTTTGGACGGAACTTTGTCCGAGGACAAAAAAAACTCATCAACAGTTATTTGTTTAAAAACCTTGGGAATCTTTAGAGATGCTAAAAAAGTTTTAAAATTGTTAGCAAAACGTCTTAAAAGATTACCCTGTCGGAATCCGATAAGTCAACTTCCTTCTTGATGAAGGGGGTAGTTTCCAAAAAAACTGTGGTGCTGCGTCAGTTGGGAAGTAGTATACAAAATTTTGGTTTTATCAACGGATTGATAATGTAAATTGACCACCGTACAGAGATTCTAAACTGAGCTTTTAGGATCTCTGTACGGTGGTTCAATTTACATTATCAACTCCGTTGATAAAACCAAAATTTTGTATACCTTCCTGATGTTTCTTTTTTATGGTCCCAACAGTAACAAAGTCTTCAATAACAAAATATAGCTTGTACCACTGAATATGTGCTGTAATGTGTTATAAATGGGTTGAAAATTACGGAAATATGGTTCACAGTGAGGAAAATATGGGTTACGCGTACTTGAAACGTAATCCTTTCTTGTCTGAGAAAATTTCCCGCGAAATACTCCTTCGCGGAAAGCCAAAAGCTGTGCTTTTCACCTTGGGTTGTGTTATGGACTACACAAGCAGTTGGGAAGCCATACTGTGACTAACGACAACTTTAATGCCCGTCTGTAGTTCCTGTGACATTATCTAACGTCTTCAGTTCAAATATCAACCAAATGCAAAAGGAAAAAGCGAGACTGAGTGAAACCGAGTTAAAAAAAAAAAAAAAGAAACTGAATGCTTCTTACGAAACTTTCGTTAACGACTGCCCACAACAGCAAGACATTTTAAAAGGGCGTTACTTTTACTATAAAAAAGTAAGGTGGGGGAGTGGAGGGGGAGACCCTCTGGGCCCCTCCCCTGGATCCGCCACTCAATACGATTTCCACAAGACTTACAACTATTCACCTCTACCAGATAGCTACGGGTAGGGGTAAATATTCTTTGGGAGCAAATTTGTTTGAGGAATAGAGCGAGTTTCAAATGAGTGTCGAATAAACAATACCAAAGTAATTACTTCGACCAATCACGGCAGGTGCAAACAGCGCAACGAACCAATCCAAATTCGCACCAATTCCATGTAACTTGCACAAAGCGCGCGAAAAATCGCGCGTGCAAGTAGCGATTGGTTTTGGCTTTCCCTCTCGTTAGTTGATCAATCGGTGCGAGACTTTCAAGTTAAGCCAGTCACTGAGCGTAGCAATCGCAATTGTGAAATTTTTTTCGACAGTCATTTGAAAAACTATCTCCTCTCTTAGCTATAATTGCAAGCTATAATTAAGAACGTTAGTGCTATAATAACAACAAAAGTCGCTTTGAAAATAGGAGTCTCAATTGGGTTGACCGAAAGCCGTAAAACGGCCAAAAATTTAAACCCGTTAAGCGTAAAAATGGAAAAAAATAACTGTTAATTGTAAAGAATAGTTAACTGTAAAAAACCTAAGATTTTAAGTGTCACCATCCTCCAGGACGACCGAAGACCGGTTGCAACCGGGTGTCCTGTGGGGCGCGGTTACGGATAAACAGATGACCCAGGCTGGTCGCGACCGCGGAGTCAACTGTCTGGTTTTTGTAGCCTAATCAAGTGAACAGTTCCTTTCAGCCCTTTTTAAATCTTTTCCAATTTCTTCAACCAGTGTGCATGTGTGTGAAATTCAAACGATGTCTATATCGAGCACTGTATGTAAAGCTTGATGCTGCTGGAAGAGCTCGAGTGCTCTTTGCAACTGACCAGGGGCACGTTTCTCGAAAGTCCCGTAAACTTTTCGGGCCCGAAAAGAAATTTGAAAAAACTACGATCCTCTTATCTTGAAAAGCAGATTGGGTAGCTAGCTCTTGGGGAACTTGGAGGTTTTTCCACGAAATGAGCTTCACAGGACCTATGGCATACGCCCTTCACAGCCGGATCCCCTCTCCTTCATACGCAACATTAGAGATCAGACTTATTCCCTTTATTTTGACTTTAGGCATTCTATTGAGGGATGGTGGCCCGGAGACGCACACTGCCGTCGCTGGCACTCCACCAGAAGATAGAATAGCTTGCTTCATGTGTTGAGGGTTTTCTATGTCGTTCCCAGCGTTGTGATAGATGCGCATGTGTGATTTGATACTTGCAGTTTTCTATCACATGCGCCCTTCTCGCCTTGAGGGTCTGAGAAGCAAAGGCGTCACACAAACACTCCATGAGCTTTGCCAACCGCTTGTGCGCAGGTTACAGTTGTACCACAATAGTAGTAGCCTGCATTATCCTGGCGATAGTATACAAACTGCAAGCCGGGCATGACCTCCTTTAGCTGGGCCACGACATCAGACATGATAGCTAGGACTGGACAGCTGTCTTAAGAAGATGCCTTGAAGACGTGTACAAATGTCAGGAGCTCCAGAGAACATTCCTCTGGGCCTCGTCTTGTGGCGACTGTTATATGCCAAGGGATCCCTCTCTTGGCAAACCAATCGGTTTGGGTCTCTCTGTATTTCCGAGGCAAGTATTTCATTGCCCAGTCCTGTGTCAAGAGAACGGTAGTCTCGTCAAGGCTTTCTAGTACCTTGATTCGGGCCTCATCCTGGTTCACAGATCTGATTAAATGAGCTTTCCAAGCTAAGATATTAGTTTTCGATTGTTTTACCTGGAACATGATTTCGTCTGCGTCATCTCCAAGTGTTACTGTTTGGTCGTTCGCGCTATTCTCAATTTCCGATATGACCTTTCGGAGCTGATCACGTCTGTGGCAGACACCAAGGTGGCTGTGGTGACAGGTAGACCGGTAATCTGAATCACGGGAGTCGCTAAGGGCAAAGGTTATGCAGCGGTCTGCAATCACTGACTTTTGAGATACATGAGCCTGGAAACAATTAAAAAACCATGCAGGTTTCCAATTTCGTGGCTTTTCCGGTAAACCGTAGAAAACCCGAAGTCCCAGACTCGAACCCAGTTGCGCTTAATAATAATGATAATGATAATAATAATGATAATAATAATAATAATAATAAGAAGAAGAAGAAGAAGAAGAAGAAGAATAATATGTGCAAAGCATTACACAAGTCATAATGCTTGACAATTTAACTTGAACCTACGCTATCCAAAAATTTACAAATACTACAGAATTAAAGGCATCTAAAGAAACTTTCCCATAATCCTTTACTCTCATCTCTTTTCTTTTCGAGCCGTCTATTTTGCGCTTTCTGTTTTTTTCTAATAAAAGCTACTGGGTACATTTCCTACCTACTTATATTCCGCTGCACTACTAATTCTTTCCCACGATGCATTACGGTACCGCGCTTTTCTCCCCAGGATCGTTTGCACGCCCCTTCTTGCGCTTTTTTTTTGCGAATAGGCACAAGTCTGTACCGGAAATTAAAGGCTCTGTGATGAATAGTACAATTCTTTACTATAATTCAAAGTAGATAGCAAATATTCCTTATTAAATAAATGAATTATCAAAAGTGATCTTTTTTTTTTTCATCTTCTTAATATTGAACTACCAGCCCCTAACTTTTCTATCTTCTCCCTACATTTTATATTACAATTGTATATATTTCAATTCTGTAATATCAAATTCAATTACGTAATGTCTCTCGTTTAACTTGGAAACATAAAATAAAGTGGAATTGATGATAAACTGCCGTGCGTTGTTTAAGCAGGCCCGTTCGTTGAAGGGGGAAATGCATTGTAGCCTCCCACCTGCCATGGATCTCCTAAGCATGAGTATTTCGCGCAGTAATCTGTCCGTGAGAGGTTTTACAGTCCATGTCATCTCCAGGCATTGCCATATAGCACTCTAGTAGTGGTAGCTAGTTAGATTGCGCACAGAAAATATGTGAAATACGCGTATATGCATTTACATGCAATTGCATCGCTTAGTTCAACTTGTAGACACTATTTCAAACCTCTTGTGCATGAACTCTATTTCTTACCTTATAGTCGTTCTTCAAATAACGTTTTGCATCCTTTAGCTTTTCTTGCTGTTGTTTAGCCCAAGAAAGGCCCTTCCCTCTTTCCCCCAGTTTCTCTGCCACACTGTGTAAGTCGTCAAACCCCTGAGCACCATCGGCACTTAAAAAATAATCTAACCCTTGAAGGGTTCTCCTTACAGACGCTGAACACTCGTCCAGTATTTGGAGCAGGACGCTGTGACTTAGAGCTTGAAATCCCGATTCCCGACAGTAGGCTTGATACTGCTGAATAATCCTCTCGGGGATGATGATACGAACCACGTTTGGCACTTTGATCTGGTCATTAGTGGACAATTTGATGGTCTTCTCGCCAAAAGGAAGTTCCTGAATAACCTGCGGGCTTGTAATAAAACTGACAAAGTGTTCTATTTTGTCAGTTGACAAAACCGTCCGTCTTCGAGGAGAGAGCGATTGGATCGGCTGTCCCCTACCATACACCCAACAATGACGTTTCGCCTCCGTGAAGCACCTCTGGGAGAGGTCTGAAATCCATTTCCTGATCTGTGCCAGACTTAGCTTGTCAGCCATGATAGAAAGGATTTGGCGTCGCACTTCCCAACCACAGGCAGCTCGATAACACTCCGCTAGTATGTCCATGAAAATGACATCCACGTTCTTCTCGGCACTTTCTCCAGTACCAAAGTACTTCTTATTCATCGCGTCCGATATATAATTCCACAACGCTCCAGCAACATTAGGCGCGATCTCCTCTATGACAGCTGCCACCCCTTCTCTGGCTTTCCTTCCGTAGTACCTCTTTGTCCTATCAGGGACTGTGCAATAATTATCTGGAGGGGGGGGGGGGGGGTTCTAAAATTAGCAAAGTAGGCCATAAAATAAAGTTGCCCCCCCCCTGAATTAAAGTTAAAATAACTTCTTGTCCACCCCCGTCTAGAGGAGAGATTACTTTCACCCCCCCCTCCCCCCCCTCCGATCCTCCCTACATCCCTCTTTACCTGTACTTTACTTCTGGTATGTCTGCATCATCAATAAATAAAACTTGGAAGCTGCGCTCCACATAATCGTCGCCTGATGAACCACCTTCATACTCGGTTGACTCCTCCTCAGAATCACTTGAGGTATCATCATGAGAACTGGAGGCATGTCTTCATCATCATCTTCGATGTCTTCATCAAATGTTCTTGCTACAGAACCATCTGCATGCTTACGTATTCGCTCAACTAATTGTGCCTTGTTTCCAGATACCATTAGACCTACTTGCCTTAGATAGAGCCGAAGTTGCTTGTTAGTCAGTCTTTCAACATCGTCTCTGCTCTCCCAACAAATATTTTCTGGAATGGTGTTTCTTTCCAGATTTCTTTTGTCTGCTTTTAGAGCCAAGAATTCAAGGTGCTGAAGATATCTTCTGCAAGAACGTTCGTCGATGTTAACTCA
Organism: Montipora capricornis; assembly: GCF_036669925.1. Lineage (NCBI taxonomy): Eukaryota > Metazoa > Cnidaria > Anthozoa > Scleractinia > Acroporidae > Montipora > Montipora capricornis. The sequence goes on from NC_090885.1 coordinate 66,944,530, forward strand.
AGTTCTTGAATATATGTTCAATATTGTTGAGATAAACTGTTCATCTTTAGTACAAGGTTTTGAAGCTGTTAATATTAATCTTTCTTAAAAGATTCCAAAAATTGATTTTGATTAGCTTACATGTAATATACATTATCTTGAGTCCATGGATTGAGATCAGACTTCTCAGTTTAACTTCTAACCCCCTACAAATGTTTAACTACCCGTACCCTGCGCTTTGGTTTAAGTTCAGCCCCCCCCCCCCCCTATTAATCTTAGAACCCCCCTCCAGATAATTACTGCACAGTCCCTCACTGGTATCTGACCAAGGAGTGCGGCATTGCGAACGGACTGGACTTACATCTCTCGAGTGCAAAAACGAATTCATCTCTTGTAGCGAATTTTTTGGCGTCACATTAGAGGACTCATCAGGTTCGTAGAGGCTACCACCCCGTGTCACTGGGGCGTGGCCAACAGCACATGGAGTTCTCGTTCTAGGGGTGCTGCAAGCTACTGCCTCGCGCCTTTCACTTTCACTTTCACGGGGTGGGGTGGATTCGTTGATAGGGCGAGCAGCGCTAACTACATCCATTAGCCTCTAACGGATAGAGTATGCTAAAATTGTTCACCTACTTGCAGTTCCTTCATTAAAGGCCTAAAAAGACTCAAACAACCCCACAGCGAAAAGCTGTCGAAACTGAGCATATTTTACTTTTTTCGAGCAATAAAAATATGTAAAACCACGCCTTAATTAAAGGAATCCGAATAATAGGATAATAAAGCTTTTTCGAGCAGCCAACTTTGAAGCTAAAGTAGGGTGGAAAAATGTATCACGCTCATTTCATCGAGTCTGATATACCTCCTTCTATAAATATGTGTAAATCAAACATGTTTCTCTCAAGAAAACTGTTCAGATTCACATTTTTACAAGTTCACTTACCGGAACCAACAGGAACAAATCTTCCAGTTAGCCGCATGATTTCTCTGGAGACATGTTTGTTTATCCCACGATCACCTACAAGTAGTTTTCCGCGCGTCGAGCTGTGTGCAGCTAGCGGTACAGGTACTCGACATTTCTCTGAACCGCGACGCCATCAAATTCCTAGAGACGATCTGTGGTGAGGACAAATGCTCATATCCGCCAAATGTTTTGGATGCAGAAAAGATCGCAGCTCGGGCCAGTATCAGGTCTATCTCCGTATACACATCGCTAAATCTCATAGCGGGCTTGTGGTTGGTGATATCACGCGAGCATGTGGACAAGGAAATGGTGATTTCTGATACATATCTTGGATCTGCCCCGCATGATCCACCAACAAGCTTGTGAAATGAACAAGTCATAATCGGGAGTAAAGGAGATGGATATTGTGAACTGCACAATCCTTCTCCGTAACAGTGACGTCACAGAATGAAAAATGAGAAGGGTGGATGTGACGGGAGGAAGGGTTCGAGACAAGAAAATCATTTATCATTGCGATACTCTGATGACTCATAATCGTACACAGCTCTCCGCCCCCCCCCCCCCCTCCCCCAGCGGCCTAAAATGTACTGGCGTCCTACACTGATGATAAGAGGGGGTTAACAATTATAGGGAAGAAATCGAAAGATTGGCGTTACCAATTAAATCACGCAGTGCCGTCACGTAAATGTGCAAGGACAAGAATCGTAAACAATTTCAGAAGACTCTGCCAAACGACTCTTTTAACATAAAAGTGACCGGAAAATGTAGTTCAATTCATTTTTCATTATTGTTGTCATTCCACACAAACAGAAACAAAATTTGGATAGGAATCAAAAGCTCCCGTTGGTTTCGAGCTGGTTGCATAAATTTGTCAGTTTTTAATGCAAAGGACAGCTGAACAAAGGTGGCTGGCCGTGTCGCTTGTCTGAATTTTAAAAGGTCTCGTGTTGGTGTTCTGTCAATGTTTCACGTTGCTGTGACCGTTGCTGTCGGAAATTTGATTTCACTTTAAGTGTTGTCGCTACTTTTTAGGCCATGTCGCTTGTCGGAATTTACCCTGGCAGAGCTTCAACAAAGGTACAAGTGCCGGATCTTGGGATATCTAACCAGCAAATAATAATTAGAGTAAAAACAAAATAATTATGCGAGGCTGCTTGTACGGCTGTGAGGATACATATATTTTTTGTTTGACCAATAGTTCGTCAGGCACGGCCTGACTTCTTCCGGCAGGGAGTAAAGTGATTTGCCGTACTTTACAAGTTTTTGAAATTCAAATATAAGCCATAAGAAAACTAGGTACAAGATTACAGATAATGTATATAGTATTTGAATCAACCAGATTTATAGCTGTGACAACCTGAGTAAATCATGGATGTGAAATCAATAGTGTTTTGAATTTGTAATGAGAGACGTTCGTGTTGATATTTTTAGCCACAAATTGATAGAATTCAAGAGTGTTAAAAATGGTCATAGAATTTATCGGCCAGCCAAACTCACAGCCTCGATTGAAAAATAGCCTTTCTTTTTTCTGGAGAAGACGTTTGGAGGGAATCGATCTCCTTCCGCGCATGAAATTAGTTGTTTGAAAATTGTCGTTGAAATACCTTTCCAAAATTGCCTTATTTGCTCGGGTCCTCAAATATTCGGAAACGCTTCTAAAATAGTATACTTTTATCCAGATGACAGTTAAAGGGCATAGTAATTTACATTTAACCTCAAACAGCACAGATTCTTCGTTGCGCTGGCAAGGGGAGCATATTAGTTTGGCCCTCGAATTTAACCGAATTTCGAGCCCAAACACCCGGGTATGAACTTAACGTTATTTCTGGCGTATAAATAATTTTTTTGATAAATGAAACCCACCATGATTACTCACTGATATTGGGGTAAAACTGGACAAAATATAAGCGAAATCGATTTTTTAACTTGTACCGCGCCTGACGCGGTAATAAGAAAAATTTCCTTTTACTGACCGTTGGCCCCGTCTCATAAATATTGCTAAATAAATTAGTCATTATTATGCAAGTCCTAAAAAGCTAATTTTAATCAATACAATAAAACAAAAAGGATAACGAAAAAAAAAAACAAAGGAATTGATGACTGGAAATAGATAATTATCATTATTATTAAAAACTGGACATGAAACAAATATTTATAAATAGTAATTAATTAATACTGAGCAACATAGTATGTTTGAGTACCTTTTTGAACAAATTTTTAGACGGTTTACAGCGAATTTCCAATGGAATGTCATTCCAAAAGTATCTGCCAATAACAGACGGGAAAAATCTCCTTAAATTGTTCTGAATGATTCAATCACAACTAGATCAGAAGAAGCACTACGAGTACTATATCTATGTTGCTCAGAGTGAGAGTGAAAGTAGGAAACTTATTCCCATACAAGTAATCATAAAAAAAGCAGGCAAGTAATAAGTTTGACAATATCAGGGAATTTCAGTAAACGTAAGGATCCATAATGAGAAACTTGTAATGGGTTCCATTAAAGGAACATCATCAATAATTCGAAGGGCCTTGTTTCTTATTTTGTAATTTAACTACTGGAGAATAAGGTGCAATATAGGAGGAATGCTTCAACAGTATGCCCTACCTAATATTTAATTACTACTTTGCTTAATTAATTCATTAGAAGACGGTCCCAGCCCTTGAATTTTCGGTTTGGAAAAAAGAAAGAAAGGTTTATTAATATTTAACTCTTAAGACAAAGGAAATTAATATTCAACTTTTCTGTAAGCCGTAACGGGAAAAGAATAACCGTTCGATGTAAAAAACGCTAAGACTTCAACCGTTAACCGTATAAGCCACACTACCCAATTGAGACCCTCATATAATGCACTAATCCCTACTAGATACAGAACCTGGTATACAATTTGTCACTTTGGATTTTCAACTACTACTATCCGTAAATAGGAGCAAGACATTACTTTCTTTTGAAACAAAAAGACGCCTCCAATAGTTTTCAAACCAAAACCCGCCAAAGTGGCTTAAAGTTGACCGTTCTTCAAATGTCATGTGATTTTCATAGAAAGAGACCAAATACTATGAAAACAATCTGCTCGTACAATTGCTTTCCCTGTAAAATACAAGACAAATCATTGTACATTTTCAGTTCACCCCTAAAAACTGCTAGTAATAGCAGGAATGCATAATCCAGCGAAAGCTTCTAATATAATGCTATACTCAAAAAGGCATCTTTTTGTCTATCATTAGCAAACGAGGTAATTTTCACTGAACTCCAATCAATTATTACCAGCATAAAATGAAATTTATCGCAACCAAAACATACCAAAGCGACTTAAGTTGACGGCTCCTCAAATGTCATATGATTTTGGTAGTGTGCAAGAAGAAGCTCCTCGCTGCTGAACTCCTCTTGGCAAAGCCAACAGGTGTGTTTTTCCCCCTGGTTCGAACGACGTTCTCGGGTAATGCAGGGGTGATGTATTTTTGCTTCCAGTTCATTTGTACTTGCAGAAAGTTTTTGAGGTTTTTCATATTTTCTGACACTTTTTCTGCCGTGAAAAGGCCTTCTGCACTCCTTACGTTCGTAACGTTGTTCTCCAGTATGTAATCTTTCATGTGTGGTTAAACTTCCTGCTTGGGTAAAACACTTGCCACAATGTTTGCATTCGTAAGGCTTCTCTCCAGTATGGACTCTTTCATGTTCCCTTAAAGTTCCTGTTTCGCTAAAACATTTGTCACATTGTTTGCATTCGTAAGGCTTCTCTCCAGTATGGACTCTTTCATGTCTTCTTAAATTTCCTGCTAAGCTAAAACACTTGCCACATTGTTTGCATTCATAAGGCTTCTCTCCAGTATGGACTCTTTCATGTTCCCTTAAAGTTCCTGTTTCGCTAAAACATTTGCCACATTGCTTGCATTCGTAACGCTTCTCTCCAGTATGGACTCTTTCATGTCTTCTTAAGTTCCCTGCTGTGCTAAAACACTTGCCACATTGCTTGCATTCATAAGGCTTCTCTCCAGTATGGACTCTTTCATGTTCCCTTAAATGTCCTTTTACGCTAAAACACTTGCCACATTGTTTGCATTCGTAAGGCTTCTCTCCAGTATGGACTCTTTCATGTCTTCTTAAACTTCCTGCTACGCTAAAACACTTGCCACATTGTTTGCATTCGTAAGGCTTCTCTCCAGTATGGACTCTTTCATGTATTCTTAAATATTCTTTTGCGCTAAAACACTTGCCACATTGTTTGCATTCGTAAGGCTTCTCTCCAGTATGGACTCTTTCATGTTCCCTTAAATATTCTTTTGCGCTAAAACACTTGCCACATTGTTTGCATTCGTAAGGCTTCTCTCCAGTATGGATTCTTTCATGTTTTCTTAAATTTCCTGCTACGCTAAAACACTTGCCACATTGTTTGCATTCGTAAGGCTTCTCTCCAGTATGGACTCTTTCATGTTCCCTTAAATATTCTTTTGCGCTAAAACACTTGCCACATTGTTTGCATTCGTAAGGCTTCTCTCCAGTATGGATTCTTTCATGTTTTCTTAAATTTCCTGCTACGCTAAAACACTTGCCACATTGTTTGCATTCATAAGGCTTCTCTCCAGTATGGACTCTTTCATGTTCCCTTAAATGACCTGTGTCGCTAAAACAGTTGCCACAGTATTTGCATTCGTAAGGCTTCTCTCCAGTATGGACTCTTTCATGTCTTCTTAAACTTCCTGCTACGCTAAAACACTTGCCACATTGTTTGCATTCGTAAGGCTTCTCTCCAGTATGGACTCTTTCATGTTCCCTTAAATATTCTTTTGCGCTAAAACACTTGCCACATTGTTTGCATTCGTAAGGCTTCTCTCCAGTATGGACTCTTTCATGTCTTCTTAAACTTCCTGCTACACTAAAACACTTGCCACATTGTTTGCATTCGTAAGCCTTCTCTCCAGTATGGATTCTGTAATGTCTCCTTAAAAGTCCTGCTTGGCGAAACAACTTGCAGCACTGCTTGTACTGACACCGCGTCTCTTCAATATCCGCATTTTTAAGTTTGGTTTGTTTTCCGCGTTTCGCAGGAAAGCTGATTTGTTTGCACTGAGAACCCATGTTAGCTTGACGACTATTCTCGCGCGTAACTGATAATGACATCATTCTTGTGATCTCATCAGACACTAAACTAAAACGAAAGCGGAAAAAATATCAATACTATTTTTCGAAAGTTAAAACTTATTTTCGACACTGAACAAGACTGAAGTGGATTTACATGCACTTCTCGTAAAACTTCATTTCGTAACTGAAAAAACACTAATGATGATGGTGATAACATCATAACATCACCTTTATTTCACCTCGGATTTACAAGAGTAGCTGTATAGCTAATTTCATCAAGAAAAAAATAAAATAAAATCATATATTATATACTGTACATTAAAATACTATTTACATAAATAACAAGTACATTGATGTTCGAAAGAAATTTGGCATATTTTAGTTCTGAACTCGTTCAAGGACGTTGATGACCTCAGGTCCTGTGTTAGTTTGTTCCACATGTTTGCAGAAATGTATCTGAGGGAATGTAGACCATAAGTGGTTGTGTTAACGTATGGGATAACAAGTTTCCTTGATCCTCGTAGTTCAGTATTCCTCATTTGAAAAAGACCACGTATGTACTACGGCATCGTTTCAAACTGAATTGCCTTAAAAACTGTTTTCATCATGTCTTGGCACCTAATACCATACAGATCACTAGAATTAAGTTTGTTCAGTAGCTCCTGTTAATGCAGAGACTTCTCGTCCAGAACAATCCTGAGCGCCCTTTTGTTAAGATTCTCTAATTTATTTCTTTTTCGAGCCAAGCAAAAGTGTCACACTGCTGAGCAACATCTAAAATATGGAACAATGAAGGCCTTATAAAGTTTACATTTTGTATCTGTCGGTACTGTGTTTCGGAAAGGGGAAATTACATTAATTTGATTGTTGACCTTGGTACAAATGTTTTTTACATGGCTGTTGAACTGCAGATTCTTATCAATGTTCACTCCTAAAAGGTCGATGTTGTCTTTGACCGGAATATTAGTGTCAGGTGTATCAGGTCTAGTTTGTATTCCCTAAAATCACTGCTTGATATTTATCAGGATTTGTAATCATACCATTCATACCACACCATTGGTCAGCTTCGAGAAGTTGGCAATGAAGTTTCATTTCTAACTTCACTGGATCTTTATCCGAGGCATAAATTTGTTCATCGTCAGCATAAGCATTGATACAGACTCCTTTCAGGAAGTAAAAGAGATCATTCATAAATACATTGAAGAAAAGGGGTCCAAGGACGGATCCCTGAAGTACCCCTTTTATAACCGGCAGCCAAGAAGAAAACTTATCGCCTACTTTAACTCTGTGTGATCTTCCAGAGAAGTAGTTTCGCAACAGAGCAACGCCGTTTTCGGCCACTCCGTACTCATTCAACTTAGCTGGCAGCAACTCGTGTGGTACACTGTACACAATCAAAGGCCTTGGAAAAATGTAAAGATATCACAGCAACCAGTAATGTTCTTTAATATCTAAGCCAGCCCGCCAATCTTCTGTTAGACGCAGCAGTGTACTCTCACAGCTGTAATTCTTGGGATATGCAGAAAGGAAGTCAGATAGTATATCTTTGTGATAATAGCTGTGATTTATTATAAGTAGATTTATTAGCCGCGAGAGTATCCAATAAAAAGGCTCTCACTCTCATCAAGTACATGCTACAAAGTTGCAGTAAGTGGCGAAATTTTAAAAATTTCAATACTATTTCATAAATATTACAGTAAAAATATGTCTTAAAAAGAAATGAAATGATTGTAGGAACATGCCAATCACACAGAGCAAGGGGAGGAGGTGATGAAAGCTTAATTCCCAGATGAACATTAAAACTGTAGAAGAAATACGAGAGTTACATAGGAGAAGCAAACGAGGAGATTATTCTGTGAAAGTTTTAGAATACCTTGACCAGTTGGACATAAAAGACAGTTTACAGTCCTCACATGGTGAAATGATATATTTTAATGCTTTCAATCATGGCACCAGCGCCAAAGCAAATGAGTTCCAACTATTCAAAAAAAAGATCTCATAATTTGGAGAAGGAACCCTTATGAGAATGACAGCCAGGCCAGCTGACCTCAAATTATGACTCGTATGGGAGTGTCGATCGATGAGAAGCTGCAGTCTGTACTGTCAAAGAGATCAACATGCTGCAAATGCTCGGTCTGCGATTTTAAATACTAGTAACTGCAAAAATAGTTACATAACCTCTATTTTGCAAAAAGAATAAATCTTTTCATAACACCTCAAAGGCATTGCTAACATTTTAAAGTCTTTTGCTAATTTTGGAAAGGCTATTAAAAAGGAAATTCCTCAAGGAAACCACGCCCCGCTTTCTACTTAAGGGGGAATTTCTCTATCACCTGTCACCCCAAATGAAATCTAGAGATTTATTAGCAGTACAAATGCCAGTAAATCTCTTGGCCTATACGGTCTACCTGTCAATCTTCTAAAAACAATTAGGGATTATTTATCAGAACCTTTTGCATCATTGTCTGTGCAGATTTGGAAGAGTCCAAGATTCCCTACCCACTTCTTTGCACTATGCATACCCTTATCTCTATCACTGAGAATTCTATTAACTAAGCTCAATCATCAATGCATACATGTAAGAGGTATTGTGCATCAATGGTAAGTCTTGTTTACCCTACAGAGAACAATTTGTATGTGCAAATGGTCAGAATTCAACTTGTGGTGTTCCACAAAGCTCTCTTTAGGACCCCTTCCAGTCTTACAAAATTAGGTGAGTGTACAAACGTTTCACATATGTGATGATGATACTTACATTTACAGCTATACCTTCCCTTGAGGCAACCTTAAATCTGTCGCCAAATGTATGAAGTGTACCAGCTTAGGACTTAGCACCTCAAAAACTAATTTTATTCTCTTTCACTCAGAAAACCAAAGCCTAATCAGTCTTTCAGTGTCAAAGTTCATTATGAATACATTGAACAAGTTGATTCTGCTATATACCTGGGTGTAATATTTGATGCCAAATTAAGATAGGGAATCATATTAATGAACTCTGTCTAAAGCTATCAAAGACTGTGGGTATCTTATCAAAAGTGAGACACTTTTATATTCTTGTTACATGTGTATGCTTTATTGCTTACTTATTTATCCTTTTCTATCGGTAATTTATGGTGTCCATGTTAGGAGCATCTTAAATG
>NC_090885.1:66966192-66971192 GCF_036669925.1 Montipora capricornis
CTGGTTAAACTTCCTGCTTGGGTAAAACACTTGCCACAATGTTTGCATTCGTAAGGCTTCTCTCCAGTATGGACTCTTTCATGTTCCCTTAAAGTTCCTGTTTCGCTAAAACATTTGTCACATTGTTTGCATTCGTAAGGCTTCTCTCCAGTATGGACTCTTTCATGTCTTCTTAAACTTCCTGCTACGCTAAAACACTTGCCACATTGTTTGCATGCATAAGGCTTCTGTCCAGTATGGACTCTTTCATGTCTCCTTAAACTTCCTGCTACGCTAAAATACTTGCCACATTGTTTGCATTCGTAAGGCGTCTCTCCAGTATGGACTCTCTCATGCATCTTTAAAGTTCCTGCTTGGGTAAAACACTTGCCACAATGTTTGCATTCGTAAGGCTTCTCTCCAGTATGGACTCTTTCATGTTTCTTTAAACTTCCTGCTTGGGTAAAACACTTGCCACAATGTTTGCATTCATAAGGCTTCTCTCCAGTATGGACTCTTTCTTGTTTTCTTAATTGTTGTCTTTGGCTAAAACATTTGCCACATTGCTTGCATTCGTAAGGCTTCTCTCCAGTATGGACACTTTCATGTCCCCTCAAATGTCCTCTTTGGCTAAAATACTTGCCACAGTGATTGCATACGTAAGCCTTGGTTTGTTTTCCGCGTTTGGCAGGAAAGCTGATTTGTTTGCACTGAGAACCCTTGTTGGCTTGACGAATATTATCGTGCATAACTGTTAATGACATCATTCTTGAGATCTCATCAGACACTAAACTAAAAGAAAGTGGAAAAAAATGTCGATACTATTTTTGGAAAGTTAAAACTCTTTTTCGACACTCTGAATGAAATAAATAATTATGTAAATTATTATTTTATAATTATTATTGTTCCTGAAAAGCCCCTTTGTATGTATGTATGTATGTATGTATGTATGTATGATTATGTATGTATGTATGATTATGTATGTATGTATGTATGTATGTATGAGAAGCAAACTAGGAGATTGTTCTGTGAAAGTTTTAGAATACCTTGACAAGTTGGACATAAAAGATAGTTTACAGTCCTCACAAAGTGACATGACATATTTTAATGCTTTTAATCATGGCACCAGCCTGAGCGCTGGATGAGTTGCTTAACTTGACCAAACCAAATGACTACCAACTATTCAAAAAGAAGATCCCATAATTTGGAGAAGGAAACCCTTATCAGGTAATGACAGCCACGCCACCTGACCTCAAATTATGACTCGTATGGGAGTGGCGATCGATGAGAAGCTGCAGTCTGTCCTGTCAAAGAGATCAACACGCTGCAAAAGCTTGGCGTAAAGCAGCTCCAGAAAGTAATTTATCTCGAGAATAAGAGGAACAATATCCGCACAGAGGATTTTTCAGCGAAAACTACGACTAACCGCAAAGAACCTCTTTCTGATAAAGGCTACTAAAGAGGCAGAAAACATTGCTTATCTTTCCTCTGACAATCTTGTTATTAGAAACAAACCTCGAAGTGTTCATTCTCCTATCTTCTATTTAAAAAAAGTAGGACTGGGTTATCAAAGATTAGAAGACAAAATCTAAATATTGCAATTAGTGTTTGTCTTAAGTTTTTATAAAACATTTAGTTATAAAAACGAGCGATCAAAAATAAGAAGAATGACGTTTCAACCGTTCCAGGGTCATTTTCAAGTTCAAGTTCAAGTTCATGGATGAAAAAATTCCGCATATATACAATTTCTGAAACAATGGACTGAAAGGTAAAAAGCCAAGTATTTACATACGAACAATAAAAATAACAGAATGCGAAAATGAAGTGCAAATAAGAGGTTGGAATCACTTTGTTTCTTTAATTTTGGCTTAAGATCCCGAATAAAAAATATTTCAAAAATCAAGCAATCGAACTTGTTCGAGCAGTTGCTCAGGATCCTAAAGTTCTTTGCGATTCATGTGACTCGTTTCCACGTTGTTCCCTTACATGGTTGCCGATTACCAATCGTTTGTGTTCCTCCACACGTTGATCTATAGCTAGGTGTCGGCTTGTAAAGCCGACATAATTTGCATCACACATGAAGAATGCTAAATCACATTCTGCACCTTTCTTCAACTCTTTCAATCTACCAGTAATTAATCTTGATGATATCATGAAATTACAGATAGTCTCTTTCGTTTACCAGTGGTCACACAGACTGTGTTGATGAATATTTTAATTTCACCTCTTCTGTTTATTCTTATCCCACAGGGCAGTCATCTAATGTCAATCTTTATATAACTTTGGTCAATACTATCCAATATTGTCTTAAGCTTGCGCGTTTGGAATTCTTTGCCCAGCTCTGTTACCATGTACTACATAAAAATCCCTTTCTCTACTTCATAGGTGATAACACAGTCACTATACAGCAGGGCTTTCAATAAAAAAATTTGAGTAGGTGTCCACCCATATGAGAGTACGCAGCTGTGGAAATAAGCCGGGAGTGGCATACAACTCCAGAAAATTTTGCTTGGAAATACAATTTCTAGCTCTCTGGGCATCAAAATTAGCAAAGGTAATGACAAAATATTTATGAGCAAAAGGAACATTATTTTTAATATTTACAAGACTTTCACTTCATTCAAAGGCAATGAAAGAGTTATTAAAATAAAGTGGAATGAAAAGGCATTGACTTCTGCGATTAATATTCTTCAGTAAGAAAAAATACCACTGACAGTATTTATGAGAAAACAACATAGAAAGTAAAAATTTAACCAAAATACAACGTTCCTGTTCTGGAACGTGATTGACAAATTGTGACCCATCTTTGTTAAAAGCCGACATGAAAGCGAGGCTAACTTTTATTATGATACCACTGAAAATGGCAGAAAGCACTTTGATCATGAACACACGCAAGATGAAGAACATACATGTGCGCTTTATACACAAATTCTCAAGAATTTTGAGCACTTTTTGCACTGCGGAGTGGTTAGGCTGTACAAATCTTAAGAAGTTTGTTTCTGAAGTAGTTGTGGCCCAAGTAGCCAGCAACCTGATGATCCACAGCCGCCGGAGCTCCGGCGGTTAAGCCGGCTCTTATTGAAAACCCTGGCAATACATTACAAGAATTCTACTTGCTTAACTGTTATTCTTTTTAATTATCCAGCTTAGGCATGAAGAACTCCTGATCTTAAGTGAAAATTACAGTTTGTTGGGATCATCCACTAGATTAGCCAGTACACTGCTATCTGAATGGTCTTGATCTAACTGATTCACAAAATTAATATACACCTGTAATATAAACTATTTCCTGTAATTATGATCTTGCCTGTTTGTCTGAATTTTTAGGCTATCAGTGAATGATAAAGGTAAATTCAGAATGTACTGTACCTGTACATGTGCTGTATTTATATCTATGAGTTGAGTGAAATAAATTATTTTCTGTTTTCTAATTCACCATGAAATGTAACTTATATGTACGTAACATATTTTTATTTTACATGACCTACGTGTAGACTCCTTCATCACTTACGCTCTGTTTATATGGTCTACGTGACCTGAGACAACCATCCCCCAGAGTTTCCACTTGACTATTTCAAAAGTTCTATCAGCCACTTACATAAGGTGGGTGAGACAACGCGGGGAGATGCGTTGTTTCGCCGCGGCAGGTAGAATAAACCCTGGAAAGGTTTTTTCCAGTAAACATTTGCTTGACTTCCCAGTACGAGACTGAAAACCTTCAATGCAGATGCACAATATTTTCCCTCAGTGGAGACCGATGAGAAACCAAAATGGAAGAAGCAACAATTTTGGGCCTGTTTTATGTTGCTAGCAGGAAAACATGACAAATGTGAAAAGGTCATTGTTTTTTCAAGACACTCCCACACTGTCAGACTGCTTTTGTCACCCTCAATTTATAAGGGTTGTCGCACTTAATCAAAGGCAAGAACGTGCACCAAGTTACATTACTACCAACACTTTGAGCCCTGGATTATGTAGTTTAACCAGAAACTAATATATCATTGAAGATGAATTAAAGAACTATTCTTACCGTCTGTCACCGTCTCTCTGTTATAAAGATCGTCAGATCGACGTCAGACTCAGAGCGACCGTCAGAGCAACAAATTTGACATCATCGACCAGCGACTGTGATGTAGTGGTTAAGTTCTTGATGTAATTGACATGTATTGTACCCACAAGTGCAGTGGACTCGATCTGAGGCTTTTGAGGCTCGCAGTTGCGTAATTTTTACGGCAAAGAAGGAAATGCAATTAAAGCAAGGAATAAACGAGTAGATGACTAATGAACACTTTGTAGGAAGTAAAATAAATCGAGTTTTTAGGATTGATTTATGTCGAGTCTACCCAGAGAAGGAATGAATAGTATCCCATGATGCATAACGATTCCTTTTATATTATCAACTGAAATCGTGGCTTAATCAATGTAGAGGTGAGCAGTGCTGGAGACTACCATGTTGTGTTTACAAACAGACCTTGGTGTCAAGGCTTTGGCTCTTAAGCATATATGTTATACCTTCACTGCGTGTCGGAAGAAAAATTTGGTGTCAATCAAGTTAAATGATTTTACGTGTGCTACATTGAAATGTAGGGAAGCTCATGTGACGTACATCGAGCTAATCAAAGAAAAGTGAGTTAAATCCAACCTCGTTCCCAGAGTCTCTCTTCTCTGCCTCCCTTGGTCGTTGGAAGAGAGACCATCTATCCATCCAAAACCGCAGGGTGGGTGGGTACTCAAGTACATTTGGGCGAGAGGACGATAAAATACCATCCGGGGGAAGGTGAAGTTGAACAATTGTTGGTTTCAAAATGGCGCTCGAGTTTCTGAGATGTGTTCAGAAGGCGCCACTTTCGGCTGGCTATGACGAGATAATTTTGAAAGTGAAACAATTCATTTGCCTGGAAAGTTTATATTTAAAGAAAGATTTAGTTGCTGTTCTTCCTATCGGCTACGGGAAATCCTTAGTTTTCCAAGTTCTACCTCGATTGTTCAAGGAAAGAGAGGAAACACGTGCAACCACGTCG
>NC_090885.1:66976192-66988692 GCF_036669925.1 Montipora capricornis
CTCATTGTTTAAAAAAGCTTTTTCTAAAACAGGGTTTGACAAGAAAAACAAATCTCATTGCCTCCCCTCCCTCCCTCTTATCGTCTCTTCCACTGCAAAAAATACATGCCTAGCTCTCACATTGGAAAGATAAATTCTAGGTGCAATAATACTCATTCTCTTTCTTCCTACAGCAATAATGTAACATTTCTTGACAATTTAACTTGAACCTACGCTATCCAAAAATTTACGAATACTACAGAATTAAAGGCATCTACAGAAACTTTCCCACAATACTTTACTCTCATCTCTTTTCTTTCCGAGCCGTCTATTTTGCGCTTTCTGTTTTTTTTCTAATAAAAGCTACTGGGTACATTTCCTACCTACTTATATTCCGCTGCACTACTAATTCTTTCCCACGATGCATTACGGTACCGCCCTTTTCTCTCCAGGATCGTTTGCACGCCCTTCTTGCGCCTTTTTTGCGAATAGGCACAAGTCTGTACCTGAAATTAAAGGCTCTGTGATGAATAGTACAATTCTTTACTATAATTCAAAGTAGATAGCAAATATTCCTTATTAAATAAATGAATTATCAAAAGTGATCTTTCTTTTTTTTCATCTTCTTAATATTGAAATACCAGCCCTTAGCTTTTCTATCTTCTCCCTACATTTTATATTACAATTGTATATATTTCAATTCTGTAATATCAAATTCAATTGCGTCATGTCTCTCGTTTAACTTAGAAACATAAAATAAAGTGGAATTGATGATAAACTGCCGTGCGTTGTTTAAGCAGGCCCGTTCGTTGAAGGGGGAAATGCATTGTAGCCTCCCACCTGCCATGGATCTCGTAAGCATGAGTATTTCGCGCAGTAATCTGTCCGTGAGAGGTTTTACAGTCCATGTCATTTCCAGGCATTGCCATATAGCACTCTAGTAGTGGTAGCTAGTTAGATTGCGCACAGAAAATATGTGAAATACGCGTATATGCATTTACATACAATTGCATTGCTTAGTTCAACTTGTAGACACTATTTCAAACCTCTTGTGCATGAACTCTATTTCTTACCTTATAGTCGTTCTTCAAATAACGTTTGGCATCCTTTAGCTTTTCTTGCTGTTGTTTAGCCCAAGAAAGGCCCTTCCCTCTTTCCCCCAGTTTCTCTGCCACACTGTGTAAGTCGTCAAACCCCTGAGCACCATCGGCACCTTTAAGGGATTTCCTTACAGACGCTGAACACTCGTCCAGTATTTGGAGCAGGACGCTGCGACTTAGAGCTTGAAATTCCGATTCCCGACAGTAGGCTTGATACTGCTGAATAATCCTCTCGGGGATGATCATACGAACCACGTTTGGCACTTTGATCTGGTCATTAGTGGACAATTTGATGGTCTTCTCGCCAAAAGGAAGTTCCTGAATAACCTGCGGGCTTGTAATAAAACTGACAAAATGTTCTATTTTGTCAGTTGACAAAACAGTCCGTCTTCGAGAAGAGAGCGATTGGATCGGCTGTCTCCTCAGACCGTACACCAAACAATGACGTTTCGCCTCCGTGAAGCACCACTGGGAGAGGTCTGGAATCCATTTCCTGATCTGTGCCAGACTCAGCTTGTCAGCCATCATAGAAAGAATTTGGCGTCGCACTTCCCAACCACAGGCAGCTCGATAACACTCCGTTAGTGTGACCATGAAAACGACTTCCACGTTCTTCTCGGCACTTTCTCCAGTACCAGAGTACTGCTTATTCATCGCGTCCGATACATAATTCCACAACGCCACAGCGTCATTAGGCGCGACTTCCTCTACGACAGCCGTCACCCCTTCTCTGGCTTTCCTTCCGTAGTACCTCTTTGTCCTATCAGGGACTGTGCAATAATTATCTGGAGGAGGAAGGGGGGGGGGGGGGGGTTGTAAAATTAGCAAAGTAGGCCTTAAAATAAAGTTGCACCCCCCGCCCCCTGAATTAAAGTTAAAATAACTTTTTGTCCACCCCCGTCTAGAGGGGAGATTACTTTCAACCCCCCCTCCCCAACCTCCGATCCTCCCTACATCCCTCTTTACCTTTACACTACTTCTGGTATGTCTGCATCATCAATAAATAAAACTTGGAAGCTGCGCTCCACATAATCGTCGCCTGATGAAACACCTTCATACTCGGTTGACTCCTCCTCAGAATCACTTGAGGTATCATCATGAGAACTGAAGGGCATGTCTTCATCATCATCTTCGATGTCTTCATCAAATGTTCTTGCTACAGAACCATCTGCATGCTTAAGTATTCGCTCAACTAATTGTAGCCTGCGAAAGCATCCGTTTCTCCTTCGCTCTTCGCCGCTGAAGGCGTTTCGCGTTCCTCCTCGCGAAACGTCCTCAGCGGCGAAGAGCGAAGGAGAAACGGATGCTTTCGCAGGCTGAACTAATTGTGCCTTGTTTCCAGATACCATTAGACCTTCTTGCCTTAGATAGAGCCGAAGTTGCTTGTTAGTCAGTCTTTCAACATCGTCTCTGCTCTCCCAACAAATATCTTCTGGAATGGTGTTTCTTTCCAGATTTCTTTAGTCTGCTTTTAGAGCCAAGAATTCAAGGTGCTGAAGATATCTTCTGCAAGAACTTTCGTCGGTGTTAACTCAAGTTCTTGAATATATGTTTAATTTTGTTGAGATAAACTGTTCATTTTAAGTACAAGGTTTTGAAGCTGTTAATATTAATATTTCTTAAAAGATTCCAAAAATTGATTTTGATTAGCTTACGTGTAATATACATTATCTTGAGACCATGGATTGAGATCAGACCTTTCAGTTTAACTTCTAACCCCCCCTAAAAATGTTTAAGAAATTAAGAAATTACATCTTACCCTCCCTACCCTGCGCTTTGGTTTAAGTTCAGCCCCTTCCCCCCCCCCTATTAATCTTAGAACCCCCCCTCCAGATAATTATTGCACAGTCCCTCACTGGTATCTGACCAGGGAGTGCGACATTGCGAACGGACTGGACTTACATCTCTCGAGTGCAAAAACGAATTTATCTATTGTAGCGAATTTTTTGGCGCTACTTTAGAGGACTCATCAGGTTCGTAGAGGCTACCACCCGGTGTCACTGGGGCGTGGCCAACAGTACATGGAGTTCTCGTTCTAGGGGTGCTGCAAGCTACTGCCTCACTCCTTTCACTTTTAGGCTGAAAATAAAATACATTATATTTGTGCAAAAGATTTGTGGCTATTTCGTAGTTCTAGCTTTACAGCTCCAGACCAGAAAAGATAGTATTGATGCATGATTGTGGGTGGTCGAGAAAGGACTAAACCCTGATATGGGCTCAACTAAGGCGTAGCTAAATCTGCATAGTAATGAAGCTGTTCCCCTACCGATATTTCTCGCTTTTCTCCCTTTTCGCTTTCTTTGGATTCAATTTGTCTCTACAAGCTCGACAGATAGCTGTGAAAAAAAAATTCCCATTTACCTATGTTATTACTTTTGTATTGAGTCCTGATAAAATGTTCAAAAGCTGTCGAAACTGAGCATATTTTACTTTATGTAATATGTAAAGCCACGCCTTAAAGGAATCCGAATAATGGGATAATAAAGCTTTTTAGAGCAGCCAACTTTGAAGCTAAAGTAGGGTGGGAAAATGTATCACGCTCATTTCATCGAGTCTGATATACCTACTTCTATAAATATGTGTAAATCAAACATGTTTCTCTCAAGAAAACTGTTGAGATTCACATTTTTACAAGTTCACTTACCGGAACCAACAGGAACAAATCTTCCAGTTAACCGCATGATTTCTCTGGAGACATGTTTGTTTATCCCGCGCGTCGAGCTGTGTGCAGCTAGCGGTACAGGTACTCGACATTTCTCTGAACCGCGACGCCATCAAATTCCTAGAGACGATCTGTGGTGAGGACAAATGCTCATATCCGCCAAATGTTTTGGATGCAGAAAAGATCGCAGCTCGGGCCAGTATCAGGTCTATCTCCGTATACACATCGCTAAATCTCATAGCGGGCTTGTGGTTGGTGATATCACGCGAGCATGTGGACAAGGAAATGGTGATTTCTGATACATATCTTGGATCTGCCCCGCATGATCCACCAACAAGCTTGTGAAATGAACAAGTCATAATCGGGAGTAAAGGAGATGGATATTGTGAACTGCACAATCCTTCTCCGTAACAGTGACGTCACAGAATGAAAAATGAGAAGGGTGGATTTGACAGGAGGAAGGGTTCGAGACAAGAAAATCATTTATCACTGCGATATTCTGATGACTCATAATCGTACACAGCTCCCCTCCGGGCGGCCTAAAATGTACTGGCCTCCTACACTGATGATAAGAGGGGGAAGAAATCGAAAGATTGGCGTTACCAATTAAATCACGCAGTGCCGTCACGTAAATGTGCAAGGGACAAGAAACGTAAACTATTTCAGAAGACTCTGACAAACTACTTTTTGGACGTAAAAGTGACCGGAAAATGTAGTTCAATTCATTTTTCATTATTGTTGTCATTCCACACAAACAGAAACAAAATTTGGATAGGAATCAAAAGCTCCCGTTGGTTTCGAGCTGGTTGCATAAAATTGTCAGTTTTTAATGCAAAGGACAGCTGAACAAAGAGGCCCTGCCAGGTGGCGGGCCGTGTCGCTTGTCTGAATTTTAAAAGGTCTCGTTTTGGTGTTCTATCAATGTTTCACGTTTCTGTGACCGTTGCTGTCGGAAATTTAAAGAAGGGACGTCGTTTGTCGCGATTTCACTTTAAGTGTTGTCGCTACTTTTTAGGCCATGTCGCTTGTAGGAATTTACCCTGGCAGAGCTTCGACAAAGTACAAGTGCCGGATCTTGAGATATCTAACCAGCAAATAATAATTAGAGTAAAGACAAAATAATTATGCGAGGCTGCTTGTACGGCTGTGAGGATACATATATTTTTTGTTTGACCAATAGTTCGTCAGACACGGCCTGACTTCTTCCGGCAGGGAGTAAAGTGATTTGCCGTACTTTACAATTTTTTGAAAATAAGAAAACTAGGTACAAGATTACAGATAATGTATATAGTATTTGAATCAACCAGATTTATAGCTGTGACAACCTGAGTAAAGCATGGATGTGAAATCAATAGTGTTTTGAATTTGTAATGAGAGACGTTCGTGTTGATATTTTTAGCCACAAATTGATAGAATTCAAAAGTGTTAAAAATGGTCATAGAATTTATCGGCCAGCCAAACTCAAAGCCCCGATTGAAAAATAGCCTTTTTTTTTTTTGGAGAAGACCTTTGGAGGGAATCGATCTCCTTCCGGACATGAAATTAGTTGTTTGAAAATTCTCGCTGAAATACCTTTCCAAAATTGCCTTATTTGCTCGGGTCCTCAAATATTCGGAAACGCTTCTAAAATAGTATACTTTTATCCAGATGACAGTTAAAGGGCATAGTAATCTACATTTAACCTCAAACAGCACAGATGCTTCGTTGCGCTGGCAAGGCGAGCATATTAGTTTGGCCCTCGAATTTAACCGAATTTCGAGCCCAAACACCCGGGTATGAACTTAACGTTATTTCTGGCGTATAAATAATTTTTTTGATAAATGAAACCCACCATGATTACTCACTGATGTTGGGGTAAAACTGGACAAAATATAAGCGAAATCGATTTTTCAACTTGTGCCGCGCCTGACGCGGTGATAAGAAAAATTTCCCCTTAAACCGTTGGCCCCGTCTCATAAATATGGCTAAATAAATTAGTCATTATTATGCAAGTCCTAAAAAGCTAATTTTAATCAATACAATAAAACAAAAAGGATAACGAAAAAAAACAAAGGAATTGATGACTGGAAATAGATAATTATCATTATTATTGAAAACTGGACATGCAACAAATATTTATAAATAGTACTTAATTAATACTGAGCAACATAGTATGTTTGAGTACCTTTTTCAACAAATTTTTAGACGGTTTACTGCGAGTTTCCAGTGGAATGTTATTCCAAAAGTATCTGCCAATAACAGACGGGCAAAAGCTCCTTAAGTTAGTTCGAAATGATTCAATCACAACTAGATCAGAAGAAGCACTACGAGTACTATATCTATGTTGCTCAGAGTCAGAGTGAAAGTAGGAAACTTATTCCAATATAGGAAATTATAAAAAAAGCAGGCAAGTAATAAGTTTGACAATATCAGGGAATTTCAGTAAACGTAAGAATGCATAATGAGAAGTAAAATGGGTTCCATTAAAGGAACAACATCAATAATTCGAAGGGCCTTGTTTCTTATTTTGTAACTGATTTATCTACTGGAGAATAAGGTGCAATATAGGAGGAATGCTTCAACAGTATGCCCTACCTAATATTTAATTACTACTTTGCTTAATTAATTCACTAGAAGACGATCCCAGCCCTTGAATTTTCGGTTTGAAAAAAAGAAACAAAGGTTTATTAATATTTAACTCTTAAGACAAAGGAAATTAATGTTCAACTTTTCTGTAAGCCGTAATGGGAAAAGAATAACCGTTCGATGTAAAAAACGCTAAAACTTCAACCGTTAACCGTATAAGCCACACTACCCTATTGAGACCCTCATATAATGCACTGATCCTAATTAGGGACTACTAGAGACAGAACCTGGTATACAATTTGTCACTTTGGATTTTCAACTACTACTATCCGTAAATAGGAGCAAGACATTACTTTCTTTTGAAACAAAAAGACGCCTCCAATAGTTTTTGAAACCAAAACCCGCCAAAGTGGCTTAAAGTTGACCGTTCTTCAAATGTCATGTGATTTTGATAGTGCACAAAAAAGAGTTCCTCCTTTCTCAACTCTTTCTACCTCTTTCGAAGAAAGAGACCAAATACTATGAAAACAATCTGCTCGTACGATTGCTTTCCCTATAAAATACAAGACAAATCATTGTACATTTTCAGTTCACCCCTAAAAACTGCTAGTAATAGCAGGAATGCATAATCCAGCGAAAGCTTCTAATATAATGCTATACTCAAAAAGACATCTTTTTGTCTATCATTAGTAAACGAGGTAATTTTCACTGAACTGCAATCAATTATTACATGAATAAAATGGAATTTATCGAAAACCAAAACATACCAAAGCGACTTAAGTTGACGGCTCCTCAAATGTCATATGATTTTGGTAGTGTGCAAGAAGAACCTCCTCGCTGCTCAACTCCTCCTGGCAAAGCCAACAGCTGTGTTTTTCCCCCTGGTTCGAACGACGTTCTCGGGTAATGCAGGGGTGATGTATTTCTACTTCCAGTTCATTTGTACTTGCAGAACGTTTTTGAGGTTTTTCATATTTTCTGACACTTTTTCTGCCGTGAAAAGGCCTTCTGCACTCCTTACGTTCGTAACGTTGCTCTCCAGTATGTAATCTTTCATGTGTGGTTAAACTTACCGCTTGGGTAAAACACTTGCCACAATGTTTGCATTCGTAAGGCTTCTCTCCAGTATGGACTCTTTCATGTTCCCTTAAATGTCCTTTTCGGCTAAAACATTTGCCACAATGTTTGCATTTGTAAGGCTTCTCTCCAGTATGGACTCTTTCATGTCTGGTTAAATTCCCTGCTACGCTAAAACACTTGCCACATTGTTGGCATGCATAAGGCTTCTCTCCAGTATGGACTCTTTCATGTTCCCTTAAATGTACTTTTACCGTAAAACATTTGCCACATTGTTTGCATTCGTAAGGCTTCTCTCCAGTATGGACTCTTTCATGTTTTCTTAAATTTCCTGCTACGCTAAAACACTTGCCACATTGTTTGCATTCATAAGGCTTCTCTCCAGTATGGACTCTTTCATGTTCCCTTAAATGTCCTTTTGCGCTAAAACACTTGCCACATTGTTTGCATTCGTAAGGCTTTTCTCCAGTATGGACTCTTTCATGTTTCCTTAAACGTCCTGTGTCGCTGAAACAGTTGCCACAGTATTTGCATTCCCAAGGCTTCTCTCCAGTATGGACTCTTTCATGTCTTCTTAAACTTCCTGCTACGCTAAAACACTTTCCACATTGTTTGCATTCGTAAGGCTTCTCTCCAGTATGGACTCTTTCATGTCTTCTTAAACTTCCTGCTACGCTAAAACACTTGCCACATTGTTTGCATGCATAAGGCTTCCCTCCAGTATGGACTCTGCCATGTTCCCTTAAATGTCCTTTTTCGCTATAAGATTTGCCACATTGTTTGCATTCGTAAGGCTTCTCTCCAGTATGGACTCTTTCATGTTTTCTTAAATTTCCTGCTACGCTAAAACACTTGCCACATTGTTTGCATTCATAAGGCTTCTCTCCAGTATGGACTCTTTCATGTCTTCTTAAACTTCCTGCTACGCTAAAACACTTGCCACATTGTTTGCATTCGTAAGTCTTGTCTCCAGTATGGATTCTGTAATGTCTCCTTAAAAGTCCTGCTTGGCAAAACAACTTGCAGCACCGCTTGCACTGATACCGCGTCTCTCCAATATTCGCATTTTTAAGTTTGGTTTGTTTTCCGCGTTTCGTAGGAAAGCTGATTTGTTTGCACTGAGAACCCATGTTAGCTTGACGACTATTCTCGCGCGTAACTGATAATGACATCATTCTTGTGATCTCATCAGACACTAAACTAAAACGAAAGCGGAAAAAATATCAATACTATTTTTCGAAAGTTAAAACTTATTTTCGACACTCTGAACGAGACTGAAGTGGATTTACATGCACTTCTCCCAAAACTTCATTTCGTAACTGAAAAAACACTAATGATAATGGTGATAACATCATTTCACCTCGGATTTACAAGAGTAGCTGTAGCTGTAGCTGTAATTTCATCAATCATAATTTCATCAAGAAAAAAAAAATCATATATTATATACTGTACATTAAAATACCTATTCCTATACAACTACATTGATGTTGGAAAGAAATTTGGCATATTTCAGTTCTGAACTCGTTCAAGGACGTTGATGACCTCAGGTCCTCTGTTAGTTTGTTTCACATGTTTGCAGAAATGTATCTGAGGGAATGTAGACCAATTTAAGTGGTTGTGTTAACGTATGGGATAACAAGTTTCCTTGATCCTCGTAGGTTGCGTTCAGTATTCCTCATTTGAAAAAGACCACGTATGTACTTCGGCATCGTTTCAAACTGAATTGCCTTAAAAACTGTTTTCATCATGTCTTGGCACCTAATACCATACAGATCACTAGAATTAAGTTTGTTCAGTAGCTCCTGTTAATGCAGAGACTTCTCGTCCAGAACAATCCTGAGCGCCCTTTTGTTAAGATTCTCTAATTTATTTCTATTTCGAGCCCCGCAAAAGTGTCACACTGCTGAGCAACATCTAAAATATGGAACAATGAAGGCCTTATAAAGTTTACATTTTGTATCTGTCGGTACTGTGTTTCGGAAAGGGGAAATTACATTAATTTGATTGTTGACCTTTGTACAAATGTTTTTTACATGGCTGTTAAACTGCAGATTCTTATCAATATTTACTCCTAAAAGGTCGATGTTGTCTTTGACCGGAATATTAGTGTCAGGTGTATCAGGTCTAGTTTGTATTCCCTAAAATCATTGCTTGATATTTATCAGGATTTGTAATCATACCATTCATACCACACCATTGGTCAGCTTCGAGAAGTTGGCAATGAAGTTTCATTTCTAACTTCACTGGATCTTTATCCGAGGCATAAATTTGTTCATCGTCAGCATAAGCATTGATAAGACTCCTTTCAGGAAGTAAAAGAGATCATTCATAAATACATTGTAGAAAAGGGGTCCAAGGACGGATCCCTAAGGAACCCCTTTTATAACCGGCAGCCAAGAAGAAAACTTATCGCCTACTTTAACTCTCTGTGTTCTTCCAGACAAGTAGTTGCGCAACAGAGCAACGCCGTTTTCGGCCACTCCGTACGCATTCAACTTAGCTAGCAGCAACTCGTGTGGTACACTGTACACAATTAAAGGCCTTGGAAAACTCTAAAGATATCACAGCAACCAGTTCTTTATTATCTAAGCCAGCCCTCCAATCTTCTGTTAGACGCAGCAGTGTACTCTCACAGCTATAATTCTTGCGATATGCAGAAATGAAGTCAGACAGTATATCTTTGTGATAATAGCAGTGATTTATCAGTAGATTTATTAGCCGCGAGAGTATCCAATAAAAAGGCTCTCACTCTGATCAAGTCCATGCTACAAAGTTGCAGTAAGTGGCGAAATTTTAAAACTTTCAATACTATTTCATAAATATTACAGTAAAAATATGTCTTAAAAAGAAATGAAATGATTGTAGGAACATGCCAATCACACAGAGCAAGGGGAGGAGGTGATGAAAGCTTAATTCCCAGATGAACATTAAAACTATAGAAGAAATACGAGAGTTACATAGGAGAAGCAAACGAGGAGATTATTCTGTGAAAGTTTTAGAATACCTTGACCAGTTGGACATGATATATTTTAATGCTTTCAATCAAGGCACCAGCGCCAAAGCAAATGAGTTCCAACTATTAAAAAAAAAAAGATCTCATACTTTGGAGAAGGAACCCTTATCAGGTAATGACAGCGAGGCCAACTGACCTCAATTTATGACTCATCAGGGATTGTCGATCGATGAGAAGCTGCAGTCTGTACTGTCAAAGAGATCAACATGCTGCAAATGCTTGGTCTGCGATTTTAAATACTAGTAACTGCAAAAATAGTTACATAACCTCTATTTTGCAAAAAGAATAAATCTTTTCATAACACCTCAAAGGCATTGCTAACATTTTAAAGTCTTTTGCTAATTTTGGAAAGGCTATTAAAAAGGAAATTCCTCTCCTGGCCTATACGGTCTACCTGTCAATATAATCTAGGAATTTATTTATCAGAACCTTTCGCATCACAATGCCTATGCAGATTTTTGGAAGAGTCCAAGATTCCCTACCCACTTCTTTGCACTATGCAAACCCTTATCTCTATCACTGAGAATTCTATTAACTAAGCTCAATAATCAATGCATGCATGTAAGAGGTATTGTGCATCAATGGTAAGTCCTGTTTACCCTACACAGAACAATTTGTATGTGCAAATGGTCAGAATTCAACTTGTGGTGTTCCACAAAGCTCTTCTTTAGGACCCCTTCCAGTCTTACGAAATTAGGTGAGTGTACAAACGTTTCACATATGTGATGATGATACTAACCTTTACAGCTATACCTTGAGGCAACCTTAAATCTGTCGCCAAATGTATGAAGTGTACCTTACCAGCTTAGGACTTAGCACCTCAAAAACTAATTTTATTCTCTTTCACTCAGAAAACCAACGCCTAATCAGTCTTTCAGTGTTAAAGTTCATTATGAATACAATGAACAAGTTGATTCTGCTATATACCTGGGTATAATATTTGATGCCAAATTAAGATAGGGAATCATGTTAATGAACTCTGTCTAAAGAGCTATCAAAGACTGTGGGTATCTTATCAAAAGTGAGACACTATTATATTCTTGTTACATGTGTATGCTTTATTGCTTACTTATTTATCCTTTTCTAACGGTAATTTACGGTGTCCATGTTAGGAGCATCTTAAATGTCAATCTTTATATAACTTTTGTCAACACTATCCAATATGGTTTATGCTATTGTTTATTGGCTCATGGGTTTGGAATTCTTTGCCCAGCTCTGTTACTAAGTAAGAATCTATTTCTCTATTTCATAGGTGATAACACTACACAATTAAGAACTCTAATTGCTTAACTGTTATTCTTTTTAATTATCCAGCTTAGGGCATGTCATATGAAGAATCCTAAATCACATTCTGCACCTTTCTTCAAGTCATTCAATCTACCAGTAATTAATCTTGATGATATCACAAAATTACAGGTAGTTGCCTTTGTTTACCAGTGGTCACACGGACTGTGTTAATGAATCTTTTAATTTCACCTCTTCTGTTCATTCTTATCCCAAAGGGCAGTCATCTAATGTCAATCTTTATTTAACTTTGGTTAATAATATCCAATATTGTGTTAAGCTTGTGCATTTGTAATTCTTTGCCCAGTTCTGTTACCATGTACTAAATAAAAATCCCTTTCTCTATTTCATAGGTGATAACACTATACAGCAGGGCTTTCAAAAAAAATTTGAGTAGGTGTCTACCCATATGACAGTAGGCAGCTGTAGAAATAAGCCGGGGGTGCCATGCTCCTGCAGAGAATTTTGAAATCAAGAAGCTTGGAAATACAATTTTCAGCTTTCTGGGCATCAAAATTAGCAAAGGTAATGACAAAATATTTATGAGCAAAATGAACATGATTTTTTACATTTACAAGACTTTCACTTCATTCAAAGGCAATGAAAGAGTTATTAAAATAAAGTGGAATGAAAAAGCATTGACTTCTGCGATTAAAATACTTCAGAAAGCAAAAATACCACAGTAATTATGAGAAAACAATAAAGAAAGTAAAACTTGAACCAAAATACAATGTACCTGTTCTGGAATGTGATTGCAAACAATAATTTATTATTGTGAACCATCTTTGTTAAAAACCGGTATGAAAACAAGACTGACTTT
>NC_090885.1:66993692-66996192 GCF_036669925.1 Montipora capricornis
GATGCCGAAGAGACGTCTGGGATACTATTCATTTCTTCTCTGGAGTCTACCAGATGTCACAATCGTTAACATGTAACAGAACGCTTAGCCTGCCTAACTGGTATTACTCTAAGCGCGCATTCTGCACACAGCTTCGACGCTTGCTTTTAGCGGCCAAAACTTTATTCCGCGCGCCCTCGATACCGCTGCAAAAGTTTATTCAACGCGCTTACAATACCGCCAGCTACGCAGGATACAGAACACTTCTCTTCTCTGGTCCATTCCTTTTGCAAAACCAAAAAGCTCACTAGTAAGAGAGCAAATGTCATAATATTAGGTGCCGTGGGAATTTCGTGCTGAAAGCAAACCACTGGTCTAGAAATGTTCGTTGGGACCAAGCGGACATGAAAAGTTTTGGTGGCAACTTTGCAACTTGCTGAGACATGATTTATGGGGACTCAAAATTTCTCGGTAAATTTGTATTTAACTGGTTGTCGCGTGACCTTGTAGCCTGGAAACCAGGCTGAATTATAACAATCAGTCAATGCACCTGGTTGATTTAATTCGGTTTTAATCAAAATAATATTCACGTGATCCGACAAACATGGAAACGAGGCAGTGAGAGAGACATCTAAGTCACGTAAATTTCGCGTAAAATCCAGCGGCAAACACTCATGATAGACACGCCAAAGTTATTTTACGAGTGATAACGAGTGCAATTGTTGAGGCAGTCCAGCTGACCTTATTGAAAATGCATGGTCTTCTTAAAATGCTTGAGAAAGAAACATAAGGGCGCGTTCGATTGATCGAATTCCGGAATAAAAATACGTGGAGTGATGAAGCAACAAGGATAATAAAGATATGTTAAAATAGCATTTTAGCAGATGTTTGACAATTTTAATGTGAATCTCCGTAAAAAGGAAGGATTTCTAATTTGTATTCCATGTATTCCTTTTCCGGAAGACGGTCTATCGAACGCACCCTAAAACGTTTGAACAGACCCCATACAAAGAGACTTCATAAAAACATGGTCCGAGCAGATGGCCACTATCCCTTCAAAACGAAATATATATATTTTGTAACGTTTTGTTAGTTTCACAAGAGTATGTATATTAGGTTGCATAATACTGCTGAAGTATTTTTAGCGTGCTTGTAGGTGTCTCAAGGGGCTAGTACACTATTTAAGGTTTGTTAAGTTATGCAAGAGCCATTCGAGGCATCTCTTTCAACCCTAGTTTTTTATTTTATTTACTGCTGTAATTTTCTCTGAGTTTGTAAAATTGTAATGATGTTTTTTGTAACGCTTTACGCTCGCTGCATCAATAAACGAGATGCCCGCTCCTATTCTGTGTTTTGTGATTATTTACACTGTATTTAGATTAGTTACAAAGTATTTTATAATCCTTTCAATGTGATTAGAATATAATTAACAATTATTCCATGAGCGCGCGTTGGATATGAGATGGTAAATAGCCAACGAGGCGCGTAGCGCCGAGTTGGCTATAACCACTCTCATATCCGACAAGCGCGAATGGAATAATTGTTTTATTAAATTCCTTCAACTCCAAAAATTTGGAAGTACGAAATAGGAGCGGAAAAAGCGAGCAAATCCGAGCGAAATCGAAAAAAACTTGATGAGAACTGATGTGATGTTGTGTAATACCTTGTTGTCGTCAGACAGACGCAGGCTCATCACAAAAACATTTCTAGCCTTTTTGCGTACTTCTAAACGTCAGAATTGATCCAAACTTTCCACAAAAAAGTTTTTTTTCTCCTTTTTGGCTTTATTCAAAGAGAAATTTGGCATTCCGACGAAAACATTTTTAGTTTAGCAACGCTTAACGCAATCATTTACCATATAAGGTCAAACCAAGG
Organism: Montipora capricornis; assembly: GCF_036669925.1. NCBI lineage: Eukaryota > Metazoa > Cnidaria > Anthozoa > Scleractinia > Acroporidae > Montipora > Montipora capricornis. Next base: position 66,995,547 of record NC_090885.1, read on the forward strand.
TATATGAGCTGATAACCAAGATTGAGTGAACCAATCAGAGCACGCGAAATGCATTATCTGAGGTTGAGAATTTAATAATAACAGTTATCTACTCAGCACTATTTACAGTTCTTCGTATCTTTAACTCTGACAAATCTCTGCTCTCCTCCTCATCACTTTCGTCCTCGTCACTCAGAGGAAGGTCGTCGTTTTGCTGGTTCGCGCAGTCACTATCACCAGAACAACCACAAAGGTCTGTAAAGGGAACCCAGCTCTGCGGCATTGACATCAATTGGAGGAGCATTACTCCATTGAGCACTTGCATTTGACAAGTTGTATTATATCCTCAAGAGCTGGTGCTAGAGTTGTCATTACAGGTACCCACTCCTCGTCTTCCATTGCCCATCCAAAATCACTCGGTGACTACAGCGATGCGGAATTTGGTCCTCGGCAGCATCCTTGTTCCAAACCATCAACTGAAAATGAGCACGCAGTATAGCTTGGTGCAGTGCAGCTTGCGTTGGTGGCAATTTTTCAGACTCCGCTTGCTACATTCTAAAGAGGAACCAACTGAGCTCTTTGACAATTGTTATGTCTGTCTTCGGTAGGTAAGGTTGGCAGACAAACCTTTCAATTGCATCTTTGATGTCTTCATCAGGATGTTCCT